>NC_087175.1:17053392-17065892 GCF_035594125.1 Scylla paramamosain
GGTTGCGTGTGTGTGTGTGTGTGTGTGTTTCGTTTCAAAGTACGAATTATGTTTACAAGTTTAAAGGAGCACGTTTCATCTCTCTCTCTCTCTCTCTCTCTCTCTCTCTCTCTCTCTCTCTCTCTCTCTCTCTCTCTCTCTCTCTCTCTCTCTCTCTCTCTCTCTCATTAATTGATTCCTACCCCTTTAGTTCTGTTCGCAAATTTAAACTCCCTCTCACTCAACGCCCTTCTCCTCTTTCTGTTTACCAATAAATTCTCTCTCTCTCTCTCTCTCTCTCTCTCTCTCTCTCTCTCTCTCTCTCTCTCTCTCTCTCTCTCTCTCTCTCTCTCTCTCTCTCTCTCTCTCTCTCCTGTATTTTCTTTGTTTTTTTCTCTTTCACTTTCATATCTTTATCTGTTAATTGCATTCTACTTTTCTTTCTCTCTTTTGTTCTCGTGTTTTATATTTTCTTCCTTTCTTTTTCTTTATTCTTTATTTTGTTCTGTTATTCTCTTTTTTAACGCTCTTGAATCTTTACAATATTTAATTTTCCTTACATATACCAATATCATAGCGCTCTCTCTCTCTCTCTCTCTCTCTCTCTCTCTCTCTCTCTCTCTCTCTCTCTCTCTCTCTCTCTCTCTCAATCCTGGTTCAGCATCACTCCTGGTAATGTCCTTACATGGATCATTAATCTTATTAGTAGTCTCTCTCTCTCTCTCTCTCTCTCTCTCTCTGATTTCGCATTGGTTTTCTCTCTATTTCTCTTTGTCTGCTCTGTGTGTGTGTGTGTGTGTGTGTGTGTGTGTGTGTGTGTGTGTGTGTGTGTGTGTGTGTGTGTGTGTGTGTGTGTGTGTGTGTGTGTGTGTGTGTGTGTGTTAAATGTTCAATAAATATTATACGTAGAAATTTATGCACACTGGCATAATGTATTTTGCATTCTAAAATACACGCTCTGTAAATAATGGTCTATTTATCTATCTATGTACCTAACCGTTTGCCTATTTATCTACCTATCTGTATGTCTATATGTCATTCTATCCCTCTATCTCTCTATTTATCTTTTTATCTGTCTTTTTTTTTATCTATCTATTGAAGGGCTATAAATATATTTGGTCAGATTCACATGGGTGTTTCTTTTTTTTATTATTAATATTGCTGCATACTTGTTAAACTAACAGTGGAATCATGAAAACACCCTTGAAAAAAAAACACAATGACTTCCTCTCGAGCCAGTTAAAATTGTAGAATTTCAGTTAAACCATCACCAGAATCATAAAGACTCCCCTGAAAACTCTCAAAGCTTCCACCGGGACAGTTAAAAGCAGATAATCCTCTTTAAACTCCTACTAGAACCTTGAAAACACCATTGAAAACTCCAAAACTCTCTCTTAGAACCTATTAACAATGGTATAGATAGGTGAGACATCGAAATTTATATGAATATGGACGTTCTTTCTCCCCTCCTCCCTCCTTAACTAACTTCATCCTTCCCTACCCCCACCCACAGACCCACCCGGCCCTCCCACCATCACGGGCTACGAGACAGGCGAAATTTTGCTGGCAGGGGAGAGGCGCACCTTAACCTGCCGCGTCTCAGGAGGAAACCCGCGCCCCTGGGTCTTGTGGTACCGTGACGGGCGGCTGGTCGATGACACCACCTCCGAGGACGCCGACGGGGTGTTCAACGCCTACGAGGTCTCGGTGACAGCTGAAGAAGGCGGCGCGGTGTACGAGTGTAGCGTGACCAATGATCTGCTGGAGACACCCTACACTGCTAATGTCACGCTCACTGTGTACTGTGAGTATATTGTGTCGGCAATAAATTATCTAGTTATCTATATATTTATCTACAGTACCTTTCTATCTATCTTTCAATTTGTATTTAGGTTACTGCGTGTCTGTGAGAGAGAGAGAGAGAGAGAGAGAGAGAGAGAGAGAGAGAGAGAGAGAGAGAGAGAGAGAGAGAGAGAGAGAGAGAGAGAGAGAGAGACTAATAAGATTAATGACCAATGGAAGCATGTTAGCAGAAGGAGTGAAATAGGGGTGAGAGAGAGAGAGAGAGAGAGAGAGAGAGAGAGAGAGAGAGAGAGAGAGAGAGAGAGAGAGAGAGAGAGAGAGAGAGAGAGAGAGAGAGAGAGAGAGAGAGAGAGAGAGAGAGAGAGAGAGAGAGAGAGAGAGAGAGAGAGAGAGTGCAGCTTTTGAATATTTGACTTCATGCTTCACTGTCAACACTTCGTAGTTTCCTCCTCCTCCTCCTCCTGTTTTTTTTTATTATTAGTTTTTTTTCTTTCGATTTCAGGCTTTTTTTCGTTTTTCTTGTCAATCCTTTCTCTCTCTCTCTCTCTCTCTCTCTCTCTCTCTCTCTCTCTCTCTCTCTCTCTCTCTCTCTCTCTCTCTCTCTCTCTCCACGTCTTTCCTTTTGTTCATCTTCTTACTCCTCTTCCTTTACTTGTTACTTCTCCTCTTCCTCATCCGGTTCCATTTTTTTTTTCATTTTCTATTGCTTTTAATTTGTGTTACTCCTCTTCCTCTTCTTCTTTCTCTTCCTCCTCCTCCACATCGTTTTTCTCTTCCTCTCTGTCTCCAGTTATTATTGATACCTCCCACACTTTCCTTCCTTCTTCTCCTCCACGTTTATCACAGCCTTCATCTCTCCTCTCCTTTCGTTTCCTGCTTCCTATCTTCCTCCTCTTCCTATTGTTATTATTACTTTCCGCCTCCTCCTCTCCAAGATTTATTGTTTCCTTTACCTTCTCCTTCCTTCATTCTCTTCTTTTACTCTCACTTAATCTCTGTCATCTTTCTCCTTCTCCTTCTTCTACTTCGCCACGTCCTCTTTCTCCTTTGTGTTCTCCTTTGTTCCCTTTTCTTCTTCTTTTTGTCTTCTTGTTTGTGTTCTTTTGTGTTTTCTCTGGGTTCTTTCTGCTTCTCTTCCTCTTTTTTTTATTTGTTCTTCCTCTGTGTAGCGTACGTAGAGAGAGAGAGAGAGAGAGAGAGAGAGAGAGAGAGAGAGAGAGAGAGAGAGAGAGAGAGAGAGAGAGAGAGAGAGAGAGAGAGAGAGAGAGAGAGAGAGAGAGAGAGAGTCAAACTGCTTCTCAAACAAGCATAAGAAAAGAGATAATTTCACATAAAATTAGAACACACACACACACACACACACACACACACACACACACATACAAATACGTAAAAAGATACACATATGCACACACACCTACACACCCACATACCTACACACACACACACACACACACACACACACACATAGATACATACATACATCAGATACCTACTGTACAATTTGAGTTTGCAGGTGGCGGGAAAGTTGTCGAAATCCCATATATACATCACAAAACCTGTAAAGGCTCGTGAAATATTGCGCTGAGCGGTTGCCAATATTTCATGCGAGGCCCGCCGTGTGTACCTATGGGAAGTCTATTACACGTGAATATTGGTGTTTTAATAATCTGAGCTTGCTGGGATGGTGGGATGAGTTTTGTAGTCATCAGCATTGTTGTCTGGGATGGGATGGGACAGAGGGAGGGAGGGAGGGATAGGGGGCTGAGTGGAGAAGGGAGTAGTAGGTGGGAAATAGAGGGATGTAAAGGAGGGAGGGAGGGAGGAGGAAACAAAGGCAGTTAAATAAAGAGTAGAAATATTGAATGTAGGGAAATCGACAGATGCACACGTTTTAGAATGATGAAATTTGAAGAGGAAAAGTTGAAAAGAATATAACGAAGAGAAATAAATTATGAATATGAAGATAAATTACGAAAAAAAAATCATTTATTATTATTATTATTATTATTATTATTATTATTATTATTATTATTATTATTATTATTATTATTATCATTACTATTACTATTATTATTATTATTACTATTACTGTTATTATTATTATCATCATTATCATTACTACTACTATTGCAACTATTATCAGCAATAACAGTAGTAGTAGTAGTAGTAGTAGTAGTAGTAGTACTAGTAGTAGTAGAAGTAGTAGTAGTGAAAAAAAAAAAAAAACATACACAAACACATTTATCGCCCCACACACATAGAGGCACAGAAACAAACCCAGACAGAGACACGGCATAACACTAAGCATAAAACAACAGACAAGTACACACACACACACACACACACACACACACACACACACACACATATAAGGGCGGGCAGGCAGGCGTTCAGTGCATGCTCTTCCAAGCCTGACCAGCTCTCCAACAGCTCTCCAGTTCTCCAGCTCTCCTAGTTTCAAATTCAGGGATCAGACAGAGTTAGGGGCTTGGCGGCGGCTTGTTGTGTCGGTTCACCGCACACTCGCCAACTCCACGCCGCTTTACTTGCCTCACTGCTCTACTTCAAACAATAACAATGCAGCCTGGGGTGGTGGTGGTGGTGGTGGTGGTGGCGGTGGTGGTGGTGGTCTTGAAATAGTCTTGAAATATAATACGAGTTGTAGTAATGTGGGTAATAATGATAAAGATGACAATATTTGCTTAGTTGGTTGGTTTGAAAATTATGTTATGTTGTGTTGTATTGTGAAATGTTTGTTTGGTTTGGTTTGGTTTGGTTTGATTTCGTTGTGTTTAGTGCTGATGCTATTGATGTTGTTGTTACTACTACTACTACTACTACTACTACTACTACTACTACTACTACTACTACTACTACTACTACTGCTACTACTATTACCATCACCACCACCACCACCACCACTACTACTACTACTTTTACTACTACTACTACTACTATCACCACCACCAGCACTACCACCACCATCACCACCACTACCACCTCCACTACTACTACCACTACCACCACCACCACCACTACTACTACTACTACTACTACTACTAGTACTACCATCACTACTACTACCACCACCACTACTACTACCATCACCATGCTATTGATGTTGTTGTTACTACTACTACTACTACTACTACTACTACTACTACTACTGCTACTACTATTACCACCACCACCACCACCACCACCACTACTACTACTACTTTTACTACTACTACTACTACTATCACCACCACCAGCACTACCACCACCATCACCACCACTACCACCTCCACTACTACTACCACTACCACCACCACCACTACTACTACTACTACTACTACTATTACTACTAGTACTACCATCACTACTACTACCACCACCACTACTACTACCATCACCACCACCACCACTACCACTACTACTATTACTACTACAACAGCAACAAAAACGACAAAATGAAAACGATAACGATAACAATAGTATTAACAACTCTCCAAAAAAAGTAATGGTGATCACAACAATAATAGGGCGACAGTCAGTGACTAACCACATACTGACGACAACAATAATACTAACAACTACAGTAACAAAAACACTAAGGCTGATCGCAATACTAACAGGGCGACGGGCAGTGATTAATTAACATAACGATAACAATAATAATAATGACTCTAATAAAAACACTACTGACAACTATAGCAACAAAAATAACAATCAATCAATCAATAAATAAATAAATAAATAAATACATAAACATAAAAATAGCTGATCACAACACTAATAAGGCAATGGGCAATGATTAACATATTTATACAACAGCGTGCGCACTTTTCACTTCAAATCGACAGCTCAGTAGTCGGCCCCGCTAGGCATCACCACCACCACCACCACCACCACCACCACCACCATCGCCGCCTCTACCGCTGTAGGGACCGAGAGATGAAATGCACCAGTGTCGATGTGGAACGATGAAATGTTGATGCGCACTAAATCATTGATAAACTTGATGTATTATTGTGCAGAGAGGGAAAAAATGGTAAAAGAGTTGCTGTAAATGTTTAAAATATTACAGATAACGCGTAGTATAGATAACACTTGTATGCTTTTGTTGGCAGGTGTGTATATGTGGGGGGAGAGAGAGAGAGAGAGAGAGAGAGAGAGAGAGAGAGAGAGAGAGAGAGAGAGAGAGAGAGAGAGAGAGAGAGAGAGAGAGAGAGAGAGAGAGAGAGAGAGAGAGAGAGAGAGAGAGAGGCTAAAAGGCACATAGAGAGAAGGATAACTAAAGAAATAAGTACATACAGGGAAAGCTGACACACAGACACAAATATATGGACAGAAATGCAAACGGAAGGACAGACATACATACACACAGACAGACAGGCAGACGGACGGTTAGACATACGAGTACATACACACAGACAGACAGGAAGATGAAAACATATATAGAGTTGAAACAGAGATAAAAATAAAATGAAGTAAATAATAATAACATGAGCGAAAATGTTTTTATTATGCCATTACAAAATACAAAGTTGCATAAATTTTATCATAATGAATCGTTAGTGTTCTGAAATTGCCGCAAAATGTCAGTGCACATCACTTCACTGGGGAGCGAAAAAAAAAAGTATATATTTCCATTATCATCCATCGACGAAAAAAAAAAAAGCTACACAGCAATAATAATTCGCCCGATAAATGTGAATCACTTCGGATACAGACGCAGAAATATATATATCGAGACACACACACACACACACACACACACACACACACACACACACACACACACACACACACACACACACACACACACACGAGTTGGCTGGAAATATTCATATAAATTCCGCCAAAAATAGTGGCATGAAGAGAGGGAATCGTCGAGTTACAGTACATAATATTATTCACCAAATCTCCGCACTGCTTTATAAACATGCACTAAATATCCAGAATTATTTATTTTCTATGCAAGTAAAGGATAATTTTTCCCCTTAATGTTTTCTTTCTTGATCTGAGTGTGAGCGTGATGAGATACTCAGCAAGAAAAGAGAGATGGGAAGCTTTTAACGCTTTCACTGCGATATATTACAATTCACAGCACCAAAAATCACTATGTAGTTTATTTTTTTTTTTATAAAGCACCATAAGAAAGAAGAGAGATTAATACAATATCTCTCTTGGAAATTATTCGCGTTTCGAGTGTTTTCCTGATTTTAGTGATAACTCAACAATGATTATATGTATATATATATATATATATATATATATATATATATATATATATATATATATATATATATATATATATATATATATATATATATATATATATATATATATATATATATATATATTATGAGGCTGTGGTGAAAAAAAATTATGTGATTTTCTAGGACACTTTGGTGATGCAAATAATAGGAACGAATATTCTACATCTTTAACTAGTTTCAGTGTAAGTTATTGGAGTTTAAAAGCATATTTTCATGCTTTCAGTGATAGTTCAACAAGGATACAACACTTTACGAGGCTCTACTAAAAAAAAACACTGGATTTTCAAGGATGTTTTCATACTACTAGTGATAGTTAAAAGTATCATACTTCCTTCGGTCACACCCATTACTGGTATATCTTTCACTGCAACCATAAACCTCTCTCTCTCTCTCTCTCTCTCTCTCTCTCTCTCTCTCTCTCTCTCTCTCTCTCTCTCTCTCTCTCTCTCTCTCTCTCCTGCCGAGTGGATTATCTCATGTAAAACCAAATGATCTCTGTGGCCTTTGAAAATAGTCATAATGGGAACCTAACGCAACTAAGCACATGAGTCTCACTTCACTGCCTCTATCGGAGCATCCCACAGGAGACCTTACCGCTTGCTACTAACACCGGAATCTACGGAAATGGAGCCAAAACGTTATATATTTTCTAGATTTCCAGGCACCGGAACTTCATTTTATGGGGCTCTTAGTGTTTCGGAGAGTTTGTTTGTTGTGTGTCTGTGCTGCACTCTGAAGGCTCACACGTCCTTCCCTTAATTCTGGAATAAGCCTTTTGTTCCTGTGCCAGCAACAACAGTATTAAAAAAAAAATAAATAAATAAAATAAATAAATAAATAAATAAATAAAGATAATAATAACAAAAATAATAAAATAAATAAATAAAAAAATAAATAAAATAAAGTAAAATAAAATAAGGCCTTTGTTGACAAAAGCAATAAAAAAAAATCGGATTGTATGAAAAAAAAGTATAGGCGGTTAATTATGTCACCGTAAGTAATTACTTTTTTTCTATTCGGATTTTTTTTTTATTAATATCACTATAATAAAAAGGGACTAGAGATTAAAAAAAAGTATTCCCGTATTTTGTTATATTAGCTCTCTTTTCATGATTAACAGAGCATCGGCAACAAAAAGGAAACGCCTTTTTATAATAGAGGGAGACTCGAACAGCATCAAAATCCCTTAGGAATAAGAAAACGGCAATAAAACCCTATTTACCATGGTAATAAATAATGAAAATGACTTATTAGAGCACAAGCGCAGGACTGAATACAGTTTGCTTTTTTTTTTTAGGAGGGTGATATAACAGAATTAGAATCCCTTAATTAAAGAAAAGAACAATGAAGCCCTATTGGCTGGGATTACATAGTCTTTAAACTCTTGTAGGAGCACAAACCCTTTACCAGAAAACTAAATATACGATCGTGAATATTCTTTGTGGGTTCAGGGATGGATGAAACAGCATCGAAACCACTTACACATAAAGATATGCCATTAAAAACCTATTTCCCAGAGTAATACACCCTTGAATCTCTTATCGAACAACAAATACAGGTCTGAATACTCCTTATAATATAGAGAGCAATGAAGCACATTGAAATCACTTACGTAAATGAAAAAAAAATAGATAAATAAATAAATAAAAAAAAACAAAGTAATGAAACCTTCTTTGCCAGCATAATAAAGGTTCTAATCCCTTATCAGAGTACAAACGCGGGGCTAAATCTTCTGTGCACCTCTCAGGCCTCGCTGTGGTGTCAGAAGTGCCTCTCCTTCACACAGCTCCGTCGAGAGACTGAGATTAACACGATTGCTAGATATCCATGCCACCTCACGACTTACGCTCTCTCTCTCTCTCTCTCTCTCTCTCTCTCTCTCTCTCTCTCTCTCTCTCTCTCTCTCTCTCTCTCTCTCTCTCTCTCTCTCTCTCTCTCTCTCTCTCTCTCTCTCTCTCTCTCTCTCTCTCTCTCTCTCTCTCTCTCTCTCTCTCTCTCTCTCTCTCCATTTCCCTCGATCTCTCTACGTTTATAATTTTTCTCTTTTTTTTTCTCTCTCTCGATCTCTCCTCTCTCATGCTCTCCCTCATTCTCTATTCCAAAAAAATTATCTCTCTTTTCTTGGTCCCTGCATTCATTCTCTCCATCCCTCTTTTCTCTCATACCTTCAGCTCTCTCTCTCTCTCTCTCTCTCTCTCTCTCTCTCTCTCTCTCTCTCTCTCTCTCTCTCTCTCTCTCTCTCTCTCTCTCTCTCTCATATTCTTGCTTTATTTCCACTTTCTTTCTGTCTTCTAATTTTTCTTTTCCTAGAGAGAGAGAGAGAGAGAGAGAGAGAGAGAGAGAGAGAGAGAGAGAGAGAGAGAGAGAGAGAGAGAGAGAGAGAGAGAGAGAGAGAGAGAGAGAGAGATTTTGTATCTTATGGAAGGCTGGATGATGGAATAAACCTCACTAAAAATAAAAATAAATAAATGAACAAATAAATACATAAATGAAGTTTAATAAGTAAATATATATATATATATATATATATATATATATATATATATATATATATATATATATATATATATATATATATATATATATGTTACAGTCAATACCTGAATCCAGACAATTTGTAAAGTGTAAAGTTATTTTTTCAGGCAATTTGTGAACTGCCTAACCTAACCTAACCTAACCTAACCTAACCTAACCTAACCTAACCTAACCTAACCTAACCTAACCAGGCAGTTCACAAATTGCCTGAAAAAATAAGTCACTTTACAAATTGTCTGGATTCAGGTATTGACTGTAACATATATATATATATATATATATATATATATATATATATATATATATATATATATATATATATATATATATATATATATATATATATATATCAAGAAAAAAGAAAAGATCAAAGTTCAAAGTCTCAAGAATCATTTAAGAAACGAAAATGCAAAGCACAAAATTGAAAACAAAAGGAAAATAAAAATAATATAGCGAAAAGAGTGAGAAAGAGAAAAAAAACACGCATATTAAACCCAAAATAAAAATAACAAGACAAAAAAAAAAAACTCGGTCAGGGAGGGAACTTATTAGAGAAAACTCGAGAGGCAAAGAAGATGTAAAAAAAAAAAAGACAAAAAAAAAGAGAAAGAAAATAGTTAAAAAAAATCACCGGTAAAAAAAATCAGCAAAATACACACTTTCAATTTTTCTTAAAGTTTTAGGTCACCAAACTTTCTCTCCAAGCAAAATACTGAGGAAGTCTGCTCGAGTCTTCTCCCGCCCCCAAAAAAGCAGACAATATGCTAATCTTCCTCCTTGCCAAAAATCTTCCTCCTCCTCCTCCTCCTCCTCCTCCTCCTCCTCCTCCTCCTCCTCCTCCTCCTCCTCCTCCTGCTCCTCCTGTTCCTCATTTTTATTTCCTCATCCTTTTTCCTTCTCGTCTCCTTCCTCTTTCTCGCCCTCCTCTTATATTCTTTCTTTTTTTTTCTTCGGTGTTCTTTTCCTCTTCCTCTTCTTCTTCCTCCTCATTTTTCATTTGGTATCCTCCTTTTTCCCTTCTCGTCTCCATCTTTATCGTCATTCTCTTATATTCTTCCTTCTTATTTTTTGGTGTTCTTCTTCGTCTCCTCCTCCTCCATCTTCTTTTTTTCTTATTTTTTTCTTCTCCCTGTTCCTCCTCATTTTCATTTCCTACCCTTTTTACCTTGTCGTCACCTTTACATTCTTCCTCCTCGTCTTCTTCATTCTAGTATTTTTTTCTTGTTCTTCTTTTTTTCTTCTTAGTCTCATTCTTGCATTTTTTTTTCCAATTTTCTTTATCATCTACTTCATTCTAAGATTCTTCTTCTTCTCCTTCTTCTTCTTCTACTTCTTCTCCCTCTTAATCATAGTTTTACTTCCTTCCAGTTTTCTTTTTTTTATCTACTTCCTTTTCCTCTTTCTTCTCTTCTTACTTTTCTTACTCATTTTTTTTCCTATTTCCTCTCCTCCCCTCCGTTTCCTTCTAATTCCATTTATTCCCGTTTTTCTTTCTTGTCTTTTCCCTTCTTCGTTGTCGTCCTCCTGTTCTTCATCTTCCTAATCGTTATTACTTTTTCTTTTTCTCAATATTTCTTTCTTTTATTTTTTTTTTATTCATCTTCCTTCACTTTCTCTTCCTCTTTCTCGCTTTAAATTCATAGTAGCATATTTTATTTTTTTCTTCCTTCTCTCGTTTGAATTTAATTTCTTCTTCTCTCCTTCTTTCTTTATATTCCTGTTTTACAGTTTATAGTAACATTTTTTTTCTTCTTCCTCTCGATTCAGTTTAATTTCTTTATATTTTTCCATTTTTCTTCTTTTATAATTTATAGTCATTTTTTCTTCCTTTCTTTTCAATTTAATTATTCTTCTTTTTCTTCGCTCTCCTCCTCCTCTTCTTTCTACATCTTCTTCGTTCTTATTGTCATCTATTCTCTTTCACTTTCTCCTTTCATCCTCTTTCATGTTCTTCCCTCCTTTCTCATTTTCTTTAATTCTTTCTTAATGTCTGTCGTCTCTCTCTCTCTCTCTCTCTCTCTCTCTTTTAATTCTAATCTTCCTCCTCCTCCTTACTTTATTTCTTTCATTACACTTGAGTCACAGACTTATTTTATGTCTTTTCTTTCTATTCTTCCTTCCTTCCTTCTTTCTTCATTTTCTTCTTGCTCCTTCATTTCATTATCTATTCCTTCAGCACACTTCTCTTTTCTTCCTTTCTCTTTTTCCTATTATTTTTTTTCCTCCCTTTCTTTCTTCCTTAATTTCTTCCTTTCTTCTTTCCTTCATTAATTTTCTTCTTTTCTTTCTTCCTTCGTTCCTCATTTATCCCTTGAGTGAGCTTTTTTTATTTGCTTCTTCAAGTATATATATTTTTGTCCCTCCTTTCTTTTCTCCTTCCTTCATTCCTTCATTCCTTCTCTTCAAAACGTATTCTTCGAGCACACTTTTTTTTTCCTTCTTTTAGTCATTCATTTTTTTTCCGTCTTCCTTCTCTTTCCTCATTCATTTCTAGGGTTGCTATTTTTCTTCATTTCTTTGCTTCTTCCAGTCGATGTCATCTCTTCCTAACCTTTCTCCTTTTCTCCTCCTCCTCCTTCTCCTTCTCCTTCTCCTCCTCCTCCTCCTCCTCCTCCTCCTCTCGAGAATCCAGGAACAGAAACAAAAGCTAGAACATAAAAGCCAAATTACAAAAGCATCTTGGGGAGAAAATTTTTACTTTTCATCTCTCTCTCTCTCTCTCTCTCTCTCTCTCTCTCTCTCTCTCTCTCTCTCTCTCTCTCTCTCTCTCTCTCTCTCTCTGTACATCTATTTTTGTCTATTCCCTTTATTTAACTCTTATTTTTAATTCCTTTGTTTCTCTTTCTCTTTCTTCGTTTTTTTTTTTTTCCTTTTTCAGACAGTTTGTCGGCTCATGTTTGTTTGCCCGTCTGTCCA
>NC_087175.1:17083392-17085892 GCF_035594125.1 Scylla paramamosain
TTTATTGCGTAAGAAGGATCACCTGACCATTACGTTGTTTAATTTATAGCGTTGTGTTATATACTTACTTTTTATATTATTTTACTTTTTTTTATATATATATATATATATATATTTTTATATATATATATATATTGCTAGCTTTGTAATGTAATCTTGTGTTGCTATCTTCCATATTGTATTTTTTTTTATATTGCTTTATATTTCTATATTATGTAATATTATTATCATTTATCATAATTTTCTTTCATATTTACTCACTGGAAATCCATTTTTGTGTGTGTGTGTGTATTGTCTGAAATACATCATCAAATATTTAGAATTTCGAGTAATTTGTATTAATTGATATTAGCATACTATTTTTTTTATATATATTTTTTGTAATCATTTATATTCAATGGTCTTTACTGTAAATCCATCCTTAAATATTACCTGAGGTAGATTGTCGAATATTTATAATCAGTAATCATTTGCATTCATTTACATCCCCACCAGGGACCGACGGGACTAAGAATGTGAATGATGTGTGTGTGAGTGTCGTGGTGTTTTGTCTTGGCAGACCCGTGAGGGACTGCTGACCTGGTAAAGAGATAAAGAGATAGAGATTATAATTGGAAACCAAGAGTGTGAATGATCTGTGTATGTGAGTGTGTGAGTGTGGTGCTTTGTTTGTGATTGCCGACTTGGTACATCGATACTATATTAGGACTAACCGTGTAAATGACGCATGTGTGCTTTGTCTGTGTCGTCCCCCCGTGTGGAACTGCCAGCCTGGTGTATAGACAGATGGAGAGGAAACATAAAGTGACGTAAACAAGATGAGCAGGTTACCTAAAAGACTTCCAGGATAAAGGTGTTTCATTCCCTCACCTTTCACTCAGCCGCCGCCTTCCTGACACACACACTCACCTCATTGTTACCTGTTACTGTGAGGCCACCATCTACCTAACATTTTTTTTTACTTGTGCATCTCTCTCTTTTGCAATCTACCTGCTCTCTCTCTCTCTCTCTCTCTCTCTCTCTCTCTCTCTCTCTCTCTCTCTCTCTCTCTCTCTCTCTCTCTCTCTCTCTCTTCTCTCTCGTCCTTCCTCTCTCTCTCTCTCTCTCTCTCTCTCCGTATCAGTCAGTTATTTGTTTTAATTTACATTTTTTTTTTCATCTTTATATGTCAAGGAGGCTGAAGACGAAAAGAAAATAATAAATAAATGGAACTCCTGCTTAAAATTACATGGTTTCTAGTAGTGTTCTGGATGCTGATGACAATCCAACAGCAGCTTCTCATCAGTGAAGGAAAAACATCCACTAATTTTCTCTGTGGCCTTTGAAAATGATAAAGCGCAACGTATAAACAACAACAGTCAAACCTGTTCATTGCGATTACGAGACAATTAACAACACCAGAAGCAATGCATGAAATCTGTATAAAGCATCTACAAGAAACTGGGGGAACTAAAAAGAAAATATTTTGCAATTTCTAGGCAATTAAAAATTGGAGGTGACTATAAAACAAGTAAAGATGCCTCAGAGTGAATAGTAATTAAGGAAAAATGTACCAAATAGCAATCAAAGGATTAAATCTGATTTTCCCTTCCAGTTGTCAATTAATTATCGTTTTTTTTATTCCTTTTATTTTCTTTCGGCTCGTCTGACTTTTTTTTTTTTTTGTAAACGCGAGGTCTTGTTTCTATTTATCAATTTAAAAAAAATATCCATCTATCCAACATTACTTTATTCCATGCCGATTCAGCCAGTCACTCGCTTTTCTGTCTTTCAAAACCTTAATTTGTTTTATATCCCCACTAGTCCATTCACAAAGTTTATCAGACTCTCCTAAACCAGCCATTTGCTTCTCGTATTCATCACAGTTAAAGGCAAAATACACGCGATTTTTTTTTTTTTTTTTTTTATTCATTTCCACCTGTCGCCTCCTGTCAGTCCTGCCACTCCCACGTAAATGTACTTGTCAAAACATCACTCAATCAACTCCTGCCTGATTTTTGTTTTTAATGGGGGGGGGGGGTTGTGCTTCGCAGATCACCCATAATATCATCGTGAATTCGTTTTTTTTTTTTTCATTACTAATACCACCACCTTATTATTGTCCAACCTGTACGTGTCAATACCACTTTTATTTATTAATTTTCATTTCTTACCTGGAGTGTTTTTTTTTATTTATTTATTAGCATAATTGGCCAGAAGCAATAATAAAATATAAGGCTAATAAGTGAATAAATAAAAAAATTCGTTCATAATACCCTTTAAAAAGAAATACAAAAAAAAAAATAAAATAGAAGATCCAAGAGAAAGGATTAATTCAGTGCTTCAGTTGTCTTGATATGTGTAAGCAACCAAAAGTCAAGCTATTTATAAGTAATCAAAACACCTTTCTACTACTGTCACTACTTCACCCTTACTTGCTCTCTTTCTCTTAGAGCCACACACCTACACGCTTGCCAAATATATTTAGTTAAGTACACTCTCACACACTCACACTTTACTA
>NC_087175.1:17088392-17098392 GCF_035594125.1 Scylla paramamosain
TCTACAGTCACTAATCTTTTTCTTACGTGCTTTTAAAATCATGTCCTCTGTTGCAGGTCGTTTAACAATGAGCGCTGAACAGCGAACAAACTTGAAGTTTTTGGTGCAGTTGGGGAAAACGCCGTCAGAAGCACTGGGTATGCTGCAAAAAGTGTACGGGGATGAGACAATGTCACGCTCACGTGTTTTTGAGTGGTGCAAGAGGTTCAAAGAGGGCCGGGAGGACGTGGAAGATGACCCCAGGAGTGGAAGACCCTCAACGAGCAGGAATGAGGCCAATGTTGAGCGTGTCAAGCAGATGGTGCGTGACGATCGTCGGTTGACTGTTCGAAAGATCGCAGATGAGCTTGGCATGAACCACAACAGCGTGTGGAAGATTATCACTGAAGATCTGGGCATGCGGAAAGTCTGTGCGAAGATGGTGCCGAGACTCCTGAACGATGACCAGAAGGGACGACGCATGCAGGTGTGTCAGGACATCCTCGAGCGTCTGGAAACTGAACCAGACTTGCTCAGGAGAGTCATCACCGGCGATGAGTCCTGGGTATTTGAGTACGACCCGGAGACCAAACGCCAGAGCCTTCAATGGAAGAGTCCGGCGTCGCCACGGCCGAAGAAAGCAAGGCAGTCCAGGTCCAGCTTCAAGGTCATGTTGATCGCTTTCTTCGATGTGAGGGGCATCGTCCACTGCGAGTTCTTGCCACAGGGCCAGACAGTCAACCAACATGTGTACAAAGAAGTACTGCGGCGTCTGCTTCGTGCAGTGCGCGAGAAGAGGCGGGAGTTGTGGCAGGGCAACTCGTGGCTGCTTCACCACGACAATGCGCCTGCTCACAATGCCCTGAGCATCAGAGAGTTCTTGGCCAAGAAGAACATCGCCGTGCTGGAGCAACCGCCCTACTCACCTGACCTCGCTCCGTGCGACTTCTTCCTCTTCCCCAAGCTCAAGGAGGTCATGAAGGGGACCAGTTTTGATGATGCGGACGACATCAAAAAGGCCGTGACGACGGAGCTGAGGAGCATCCCGCAAGAATCCTTCCAGCAGTGCATGCAAGCCTGGCAGAGAAGGATGGACAAGTGCATGCGGTGCCAGGGGGATTACTTCGAAGGAGATAACCTATAGTTTGTAGCCTGGATGTGAAATAAAACTTGTGTGGCACCAGTCCTGGAACTTTAATGACACACCTCGTATATATAATATACTATATATATATATATATATATATATATATATATATATATATATATATATATATATATATATATATATATAATATAAAACAACAAATAACATTTATCTCTCTCTTCTACCAGTTAATCTCCTGCTTACTAATCCCATGGAAAATGCATCAAAACCTCGAAAAAACATCAACAAAAAGAACTGTCACTTTTTTTTTTTATTTATTTACTGGTTTTGTTGCTCTTGAGCAAAACCCTTCTCATTTATTTACTTTTTACTGATTTTTTTTAATACGATATTGCTTACCAATCCCACTGAAAACACTACAAACTCAGACCATCATTAAAAAAAGACTGGCACTTTAGTTGGCCTTTTAAATTTTAATGTTTTTGGCTAGATCCCCCACTACATAAAAAAAAAAAGCACATCTCTTATACCCGTCAACCTTTCCTTTACTAATCTCAATTAAAAAACAAACACTCAAATCATCAAGAGAAGAGACTGGCATTTCAATTTACTTTTTTTTTTTCTCTCTCTTACTGATTTTGTTGACATTGATCAGGTCCCTTCCAACATTAAAAAAAAAAAGTATCTTTCTCTTGTACGAGTTAACCAACGAGTTATCCCAATGAAGCCACCAAACACTTAAAACACTAACTTAACCTCCTCTCTGCCTTTCCAGGATCTACAAGGCGGGCGAAGCTCTCCTGACGGACTTGCAGCGCTCGGGCAACACCACGATGGGCCAGGCTCAGGTGCAGGTCACGCCGGGAGACAACGGGGCCGAGGTGACGTGCGAGGCCACAAACTCCCCTGACAGCGCCCCGCCCTCTGCCTCCTTCACCCTCAGCGTCCTGTGTGAGTACTCCAGTCTGCTTTCTTTGACGTGTTATAAAGATACATCCACGCTATGTTCTTGTTTTTGCCGAGGCAATCGCGCTACTTGATAACAGTGGGGCAGTGACAAGCGCCTACCAACGAATCCAGGCTGAGGCAGTAATCGAACAGCTCACCCAACTATTCATCCTTCCTGGTCGATAAATAAATGTCTGTGGGGATTCAGGGAAATTAAATTATGGAAACCCGGATACCCCGTGGCCTTGAGTTTCGGGTTAAGGGATGCCACCCACCACAAACTTAAAGGCCAAGGAGACGGAGATGAGTGCTGAGGTCTCCCAGTCCAAAACGCTGAGAGTCCAGTATGGTGTCTCTTTTTCCACGATTCATACGGCCTGTTACGATTCAGAAAAGATTAAACACAGACTTAATCACAGTGAGTAAGTAGAGATGATCTTTAAAACCTTCATCACGGCAATTATTGTATTAACCGACTCAAATGTGCTGCCTTGGGATAAGACGCACGGATTTAGCTTAATTACTCAGTTCATTAGTGAGTTTGTTAATTAGTTTAAA
Organism: Scylla paramamosain; assembly: GCF_035594125.1. Taxonomy (NCBI): domain Eukaryota; kingdom Metazoa; phylum Arthropoda; class Malacostraca; order Decapoda; family Portunidae; genus Scylla; species Scylla paramamosain. Next base: position 17,090,986 of record NC_087175.1, read on the forward strand.
CACCATCATCACGACAAGTATCACTCGTAAGTTTGCATAAGCCTTAGTGAAGAAAGAAGCAGGAAACACACATATGAGAGCGAGCGAGAAAATAAATAAATGAATACCTGAAATTTGAATAATGGTAAAAAAAATAAAAAAATAAAAAAAAATACATAGCAATGAGGAAGGTAGTGCAATGAATCTAACCCAGAGGTGTGTCGCGTCGCGGTGGGGCGATTGTCGTAAGATCCTAAACAATGCTGTGGAGTAATGAGGGTTATTACGTCGCTCTGTGCAGTAACATTATGAGCAGCCAAATGACCTGCAGCGGCCGGGAGGAGGGGGAGTAATTTGTGGATGTGGTGCTCATTGGGTGCTAGCTGGGAGGTTGAAGAGGGGAGTAGAGGGAGTGTGTTTTTTGGGAGATTATTTGGTGGTGGGGAGACTAAAGTTAGTATGTAAAGGTAGAATATGTTGGGGAGATGAAGCCTGTAAGGTGGGAAGGATAAATGAACAGATTAGGGGGTGGAAAGGTTGGTGGGCATTAGTGGTATTGGGAGAGGATGAAAATAATTTTGGGGAGGTATTTTTTTGGATGGAGGGAAGATTAAAAGGATGCATTTGTGGATGAAAAGGTGAAGTTAGTGTCCGGAGGGGGAAAAGAAGTGGGAAGATGGATTTTGGTGGTGGGGAGATTAACGTTAGTGTTTGGAGGAGGAAAAAGATTGCAGAGAAGAGTTTGGATGGTGACAAGAATAAAATGATGGATATTTTTTGGGAAATCCTTGGATTGGTGGGGAGAGAAGTGTCAAGGATGTGAAAATAAAAAAAAACAGAGAGAGAGAGAGAGAGAGAGAGAGAGAGAGAGAGAGAGAGAGAGAGAGAGAGAGAGAGAGAGAGAGAGAGAGAGAGAGAGAGAGAGAGAGAGAGATTACGTGATGATGGGAAGAGTAAAATGAGAGAGAGTGTGGTAAAATTAAATATATTAACGTTAGGTAGATAGACGTTGGATGGTTAGAAAGACATAATTTATGCTGAGGAGATGACCGTAAGTGTAAATATTGGGGAGGATACATGAAGGCAAAAGTGAAGAGAAGGATTTTCAAAAGTACGTAGAATGTGCGGGAAAAGAGTAATTGGGGCATTAATGGGAAGTAGTGGGTTGGGTGTTGGAGGATGACGGGGATGTCTGTTGGGAATTAGTAAGCTGAGGAGAAGATATCAAGTGCCGTAGTCATGAGATATAACATGGTGAGACAAAAATAGGTATACATTTGAGAATAAACGCAAAATAAAATATTGAAAATTGAAGATATAAAAAAAATAATAAAATAAAATAAAACAAGATAGAGGATGAAAAGTTAAAATTTGACTTAAAGTTTTGAAGACCAAGAAAGTAAAAATTCGAGAATATGTAAAGATACAACAACGGAGGGACTGGAAGTTTAGTTAGTTCTTATGGAGGTTTAAGTCTAAAAAAATTAGAAAATTGCAGAATATAAAGATACAGAGAATATGGAAATGAAAGATAAGATTTTGCTGAAGTATAAAAGGCGAGAGAGACAAACTTGTGGGATATTTTATAGTACGGTGAACTCTACAGGAATGGGAAGTTAAGCTCACTGTGAGAAGTACCAGTGGGGAGCTAAAATGGGGGATATATAAGTGATAAGTTCTATTTTTTTGCAAGGTAATATTTAGGTGCGAAAAAATAAAACTTAAGGGGAGAAGAAATATCAATTGGGAGAAAGAAAAAAACTTGAGTAATATTTTAGTGAAGTCAATTATATTTGTTGGGGAGACAATAATTGGCGTAAAATTCAGTGTATTAGGAGAAGCAATGGCACTGGGGAGACAAAATGAGGCGCTATTTTAATTACGGCAGTTCTTCTTATTGGGGAGACAAAGCTGGGCAGAAAATTTAAACTTATAGAAAGAGAAATGACAATGAGGAAGCAAATGGGATTCCACTTTAGTACACCGTCCTTTCTCTTAGGGAGACAATGCTGGGGTGCTTTTTTTTAGTAAAGTTTGAATCTAAGGAGATAGAAAATGACAATGGAGAGATAAAACTGGGGTGATATTTTAGTGATGTTAGCAAGACAATACCTGGGCGTTAAATTTAACTTATGGGGAGGAAAAAAATATCAATGGAGAGAGAGAGAGAGAGAGAGAGAGAGAGAGAGAGAGAGAGAGAGAGAGAGAGAGAGAGAGAGAGAGAGAGAGAGAGAGAGAGAGAGAGAGAGAGAGAGAGAGAGAGAGAGAGAGAGAGCTAATGGCACACCTCTCAGCTTTCCTAATTAAATCATCAACAAACTTCACCCAACCTACTTAAAACTTTTCTCCAAAACAACACATAATTCTTTACCGCTAATATGGAGGTGGATGAGCCAGGGGGATGAGAGAAGGAGGAGGAAAAGGAAGAGGAGGAGGATGTTATGTGGAAGGAAGTGGATGTGGGCAGTAAGGAAATATGATGAAATATGATTGCGATGAGAGAGAGAGAGAGAGAGAGAGAGAGAGAGAGAGAGAGAGAGAGAGAGAGAGAGAGAGAGAGAGAGAGAGAGAGAGAGAGAGAGAGAGAGAGAGAGAGAGAGAGAGATTATATTAGGGAAGAAAATTAAGGTTTGGACAGAAGGGCGAGGAAAATGAAGGAAAAATTGTGCGGCGTCGAGAAATGGAGACTAGAAGGATAAGACGAGCGGGACTCAAAAGAAAATGAGGACTAAATAGAAATATACGAAAAATTAGGAAAACAGAAAATGAAAATAAAATAAAAAAATAGATAAAAATGATAAATAAGAAAAAAAAACATGCAAATAATATAATATGAATAATCAACAAATTAGATAATATATGACATTGAAAATGAGAGAAAAATAGCATCAAACAATATATTAATTTAAAAAAGTAGGTGTCAATATATATATATATATATATATATATATATATATATATATATATATATATATATATATATATATATATATATATATATATATATATATATATATATATATATATATATATATATATATATATATATACATAAAATAAATAATAAAAAATAAATAAATAAAATAAATAAAAATAAAAATAAAAATAAAATAAATAAATGAATGAATAAATAAATAAAGAGATGGAATAATAACAGAATAAATATATGTGAAATAAGTAAAGGAAAAAAAAACGTGAAATACAAACAAACTGGATCCAGAAAAAAATAAATAAATAAGCAAAGTGAAACTAAGAAAACAAAGAGAAAAAACTAAAACTAAAGCAAGGAATTTAAAAGATAAGATAAATCGCCAAACTTTTAATAAGAAAGTGGAGAGGAAATAAAATAACATGAAAAGAAAATTAAGTAAAGAAAAATCTAAAAAGAAAAAAAAATGAAAGTATATTAAAAGTCAACAAACCGCAAACAAGACAGTGGAGAGGAAAAATGACAGAATGAGTTCATAGTATTTTATGAAAAATATAAGTAAAAAAAATAAAATAAAATAAATAAAATAAAAAAATGAAAGCGAGAATGTAAAAATTAAATAAGAAAAATAATCACAAATCAGTATGGATATATTTAATTTTGGAAACAGGAAAACTAAGAAAAAAAAAAAATCATGAGACTGGAAACGAGAAAATAGCAATAATAATGCATTAAATACAAAAAAAAAAAAAAATAGGAAAAAAAACAGAAGTAAATGAAAAAAAAAAACACGCTAGAAATGTGAAAATGAAAACAAGAACAAACTATATAAACACTAAGAAATACGATATGAAAATAGGAAAAAATAAAAAATAAAACAAAATGACAAATCAGCCGAAATAAACAATGCAAGGACAAACAAGAGGAAAATTAAAATGTGCAGGAACACTGAGGAAACATTTCGCTAAATGTTACAAAGAATAAATAAAGAGATAAATAAATAAATAAATAAATAAATAAATACAGGAAGCACTAAAGAAATAGAAAACTGTGTGCTGAATATGACATAACTGTGGAAAGCGGAACAGGAAGAGGAAAAATAAAATAAAGAATTAAATAGAGGAAAATAGAAGAGAAGACAATATCAAACACTCTTATCTCTATACTGCTGTCAGAGAATGCATCTTAATTGGTCAGCTGGTAGAGAAATAAGGTAATACAGTAGAAGGATACTCCCCACCCACCTCAAGACCACTCTAGAAAATAACAATGGCCACTCTGACTTTTGCAGTGTTGTTTGAGAATGCATCTTAACTAATTACCAGGTAGAGAGCGAGGAAAGTACAGATGAAGGCTCCTCCCCACCCATCACTCCCCACTTTAACTTGCGATGTCAAAATAATAGTCAGAAGAAAGCAACATAAATTAAGAAAATAAATAAACAAATGTAGATAAATAAACAAATAAATAAATAAACAGATAAATAAATAAACATGTAAATGACAATCTTTATAAGGTGAAGTAAGAAAGAGTAACAAGGAAGAAAAAAAAAAAAGGGGGAAGAAGAAGGAAAAAGAGAAGGAAGAAGAAAATAATGAGGAGGAACCAGGAGGCGAAGGAGGAGGAGAGAAAACCTTACGATGCAGTTGAGGAGAGAAACTGAAGGAATGAAGGAATAAATGAAGGAAGGAGTGAAGGAAAGGAGGGGAGATGAGAGTGGAAAAGTTAAAAAGAGGAAAATATGGAGGATATAAGAATGAAATAGATGACGAGGAGGAGGAGGAGGAGGAGGAGGAGGAGGAGGAGGAGGAGGAGGAGGAGGGAGGAAGTAAGGAAAAGAGGGCATATGAGAATGGAAAAGTTAAGAGGAGGAAACTATGGAGGAAATAAAAGTAAAATAGGAGGAGGAGGAGGAGCAAAAGGAGGTGAAGAGAAAGCAAAGTAAGAAATAAAAGAAGGAAGGAAGGAAGACTAGAAGGTACGAAGGAAGGAAAAGAGAGCAGATGTGAAATGAAGAAATTAAGATAAAGAAAGTATGAAGGGAATAGAAGAAGAAGAAGAAGAAGAAGAAGAAGAAGAAGAAGAAGAAGAAGAAGAAGAAGAAGAAGAAGAAGAAGAAGAAGAAGAAGAAGAAGAAGAAGAAGAAGAAGAAGAAGAAGAAGAAGAAGAAGAAGAAGAAGAAGAAGAAGAAGAAGAAGAAGAAGAAGAAGAAGAAGAAGAAGAAGAAGAAGAAGGAAGGAAGGAAGGAAGGAAGGAAGGAAGGAAGGAAGGAAGGAAAAGAGGCAAAAAATGGAGAAGTTAGGATAGAAAACGTATAGAGGAAATATAAGTGGAAGAAGAAGAGGAGGAGAAGGAGGAGGAGGAGGAGGAGGAGGAGGAGGAGGAGGAGGAGGAAACTATGAAGGTTGGAGGAGGAGGAGGAGAAGGGAGTATGAAGGTATGAAAGTAAGAAGAGAAGGAGAAGGAGAGGGAGTAAGGAGTAGAAGAAGAGGCGGCGGTAGGAGGGAGGGGTGACGTGCAAGATGGCTCGGAAAATAGCGATGAGGGTGAGGAGAGAGGCGGCGAGGAGAGGCGTGAATGATGGACGGTTCGGGACGAGGGATATGGGCTGGAAGAGAGTGTTAGAGATAGGGCTTATCAACCTTAACGCCCACCGGTTCTAAGGGGACACACACACACACACACACACACACACACACACACATTGACATACACCCTCACGTAGTACTCAGACATATTTATTCTCTCTCTCTCTCTCTCTCTCTCTCTCTCTCTCTCTCTCTCTCTCTCTCTCTCTCTCTCTCTCTCTCTCTCTCTCTCTCTGCCATTACTCGTTCACTTATTGTTTCTGTCACTTGTATAATAAACTCATTAACAGATACGACAACATCTGGGCGAGACAGAGTGAGCGAGTGAAATAATGAGCGTGATAATGATCGCTTGTGTATGTCTGTGAAAAAAAGGAAAATAATCAAATAAGTAAATAAACAACGCAGAGAAGAGAGCACTGAAGTAAAGACTGAAGAGTTAAGATATGAAGGGGTGCTGAAACTGAACTGCACATTTAAAGTATGGAAATAAAAAGAAAAATGGAAAAAAAGTGAGACGACTATAAGGAAGAAAGTAGGAAAACACATTGTTCATTGTCGTTCTTTTGTGTTCCTTTGTTAGGTTTATCCATGTTCTTTTGTGTTCCCTTGTTAGTCTTGGCTTTTCCTTTGTGTTCCCTCGTGCTCCAGTCAGTCCAAAGCCACGTGCAGTGTTCCCAGAGCCCCTTCATTACCTGGCGTCCGCTGTGACTGCCGCTCAGGTGTTCTTGCTGCGATTGGAGCTAAATTAAACCACCTGCAGCATTTAAATTAGTCTTCTATTTTTGCACTTTTTCACCCCCACCCTCTCTCTCTCTCTCTCTCTCTCTCTCTCTCTCTCTCTCTCTCTCTCTCTCTCTCTCTCTCTCTCTCTCTCTCTCTGTTGCTGTCTCTCTACCTTCCCACCATTTCTCATTCCTGTTTTTTTCTTCTTTCCTTATTTGGTCTCTCTCTCTCTCTCTCTCTCTCTCTCTCTCTCTCTCTCTCTCTCTCTCTCTCTCTCTCTCTCTCTCTCTCTCTCTCTCTCTCTCTCTCCCTGTGTGCGTGCGTGTGTGTGTGTGTGTGTGTGTGTGTGTGTGTGTGTGTGTGTGTGTGTGTGTGTGTGTGTGTGTGTGTGTGTGTGTGTGTGTGTGTGTGTGTGTGTGTGTGTGTGTGTGTCTGTCTGTCTCTGTTTTTTTATCTTGTTTCATCACAATAGGAATAAACAGATCAACAGGTTTCCACGTCTCTCTCTCTCTCTCTCTCTCTCTCTCTCTCTCTCTCTCTCTCTCTCTCTCTCTCTCTCTCTCTCTCTCTCTCTCTCTCTCTCTCTCTCTCTCCACTACCAACATGAAGGACTTACATGTAACTAAAGATTAAGATTAAAAAAAAAAAAATCTGACACAAAACCACGAAGGTTAACAGCGTGACATTATGAAACAAAACTTTTAAAACGCTCCATTTTGTCTTGGCTTAGTGTGTGTGTGTGTGTGTGTGTGTGTGTGTGTGTGTGTGTGTGTGTGTGTGTGTGTGTGTGTGTGTGTGTGTGTGTGTGTGTGTGTGTGTGTGTGTGTGTGTGTGTGTGTGTGTAAGGCTGACTGACACATCTGAGGTTTCTTTACTGCATATCGTAAAAGGTTTAATGTTTCCTCAGTAAAGTCTGTGATAGCACGTAACGCGGTTTAGGAGACGCGCCTCAAATCTTAAACTCATGGCTGGTGTACCTTCCTCCTTCTCTTGCTTAATGAAATGGTCTGTGCAAGTTTAACAGTTACAGAGCTACGGCATCACTCTTATTATATTCTGGTTCCTATTAGATCATTATGTTAAGGTTATTGTGGGGCGTAATGCAGTTTAGGAGGCCGGCGTGTAACATCTTGACTGCTGTACTTTCCTTCTCTTACTTAATAAAATGGTCTGGTGGAAATTTAG
>NC_087175.1:17105892-17110892 GCF_035594125.1 Scylla paramamosain
TGATTGGAAATAGAAGTAAATGAAGGAAATGAAAGAGTAAAAAGTGTAAGAATTGATCTTTTTTTTTCAGAGGTTATGCATAAAATAAAGAACTGCATCCTGATTGATGATATTAGCTGTGTGTAGAAAGGCGAGGCGGTGCAGAGTGTTTGCCGTGTGTTGTAAATGAAGGAAAAAAAAATTAACAAACAAAAGAATGAATGTTTTTAGTAAAGGTAACGCAAAAAATGTAGAAATGTATACAATTTGAGATCGTTCGATGGGTATAGAAAGTCGAGGTGGTGACGTGCACTGTACTCGAACGGAAGGAAAGAATAATGAACATGAAATTTCATTATTTTAATAAAGTACACGCAGAGAATGTAGAAATATATCCCAGTTAAGATAACTGGTTGGATGTAGAAGGCGAGGTGGTAAGGTATACGAATATTATAAATGAAGGAGGGAAAAAGTACCAAACACATGAACATTTTAAAAATGTTTAGCAAGACATGTACAAATTTAAATATCTAAGTTAAGGTTAGGTGACGAAAGGCGAGACTGTGTTGTGTATTGCAAGTGGACGGAAGAAAAGAATAACAAACAGGAATTATTATTATTATTATTTTTTTTTTTTCTTAAAAAGGTTGAAACAAGAAATATGGAAATGTCAAGTACAGGTTGCGTGCAATGAATTGTGAGTGAACGGAAGAAAATAATAGCAAGCACAAGAATGAACGTTATTATCTTTTATTTTTTATTATTATTTATTTCTTTTTAAGGTCACGCATAAAAAGTGAAATTGTTGATGTCCAAGTTGAGTCTAGCAAGAAATAATGTTTATGAGAAGTAGTCTGACATTTATGTTTGGCGGAAAACAAGTTGGGTACGTCCATTAAAACTGAAACATCCATGTTGAAAGTTTTGACATGAAGAAAAATAGGAGAAGAATAACGTCAGCCCTTTTAACAATGGCTGAAGCCATTGTTAAAAAGAATAACTGCAACGAAAGAAAAAAAAAATATTCAGATACTGATTCACAGTATATTTGTTGCTCTTACGAATACCAAAATGCAGAATAAAAATATGAGAAAAGAGTAACATCATGCACTGAAACCATTGTTCGAAAGATTACTTGAAATAAGAAGAAAAAGAAAAACAGTATTCAAACACAGATTCACATCATATTTCATATTTTTACTGATGCAGAAAATGTACTGAGGAATATCCATCGAAATTATGTAATAAACAAGAGAGAAAACTAGTTTGATAAATTTAGGAAGAAAAAGAAGACATGAGATGAAAGATTTAGAATAACTGTAAGAAGGAAAATCCAGTTTGAGAAATTCGTGAAGAAAAAAAATCTATGAAAAAAAATAATTTGGATAAATAAACAACGGCAAGAAGAGAGAGAGAGAGAGAGAGAGAGAGAGAGAGAGAGAGAGAGAGAGAGAGAGAGAGAGAGAGAGAGAGAGAGAGAGAGAGAGAGAGAGAGAGAGAGAGAGAGAGAGAGAGAGAGAGAGAGAGAGAGAGAGAAAATAAAACAAAGCCTCTAAGAGAGTGCTGCAGAGAAACAAAAATATATGTGGAATGAAAGTCCTCATGAATTGAAGTAACGAGTACACCACGAGACATAAGAACATAAGAACATAAGAAATAAGAGAAGCTGCAAGAAGCGACCAGGTTTACACGTGGCAGCCCCTGTATGAAATATACCTACCTATTTCCATCTATTATCCCCATCCATAAACCTGTCTAATCTTCTCTTAAAGTTCTCAATAGTGTCCTAGCACTAACATGATTACTGAGTCCGTTCCACTCATCTACCACTCTATTTGAGAACAAATTTTTTCCTATCTCCTTCCTAAACCTAAATTTTTCAAGCTTGAACCTGTTATTTCTTGTTCTTCCCTGGTTGCTGATCCTAAGAATTTTGCCTATATCCCCCTTGTTATAACCCTTATACCACTTAAAGACTTCTATCAGGTCCCCTTTTAACCTACGTCTATCTAAAGAATGTAAATTTAACAACTTCAATCTCGCCTTGTAAGGAATACTCATTATCCCCTGTATCCTTTTAGTCATTCTCCTCTGTACTGATTCTAATAGACCTATATCTTTCCTGTAATGTGGGGTCCAGAACTGCACAGCATAGTCTAGACGAGGTCTGACCAGCGCCAAGTATAACTTTAATATTACTTCCGGCCTTCTATTACTTCCGGCCTTCTATTTTTAACACTCCTAAAAATGAATCCTAGTACCCTATTTGCCCTGTTTCTGGATTCTATGCATTGTTTCCCTAGACGGAGTTCAGAGCTAACTATAACTCCTAAATCTTTCTCGTACCCTGTACCTACCAGAGTTTGGTTGTTCAATGTGTACCTATTGTGTGGGTTTCCTCTACCTACGCTAAGTACTTTGCATTTATTGATATTAAAATGCATTTGCCATTTATCCGTCTATTCATTCATTCTATCTAAATCTGCTTGCAAGGCGATGGCATCCGATTCTGACCTAATTAATCTACCTATCTTTGTGTCATCCGCAAATTTACTAACATCACTACTAATTCCACTATCCAAGTCATTGATATATATTAGAAATAACAATGGCCCTAATACTGATTCCTGTGGCACCCCACTAATTACTGACCCCACTTAGATTTCGAGCCGTTTATTACAACTCTTTCTCGCCTGTCACTAAGCCAAGACCCTATTCAGCCTAACACCTTCCCATCTATCCTGTGTGCCCTAACCTTTCTCAGGAGCCTTTGATGGGGTACCTTGTCAAATGCTTTACTAAAGTCCAGATATAAGATATCATAACTATCACTATTATCTACTGCCTCGTACACTTTACTGTAAAAACTTAACTTACAAGTTTGTCAGGCAAGACTTCCCCTTCGTGAAGCCATGCTGTGACTAATTTATCAAGTTATGTTTGTCTAAATGTTCCCTAATGTTCCTCGCTATTATTGACTTTAATATTTTACCTACAACTGATGTTAAGCTGACAGGTCTATAGTTAGACGCTAAAGTTTTATCTCCTTTCTTAAAGATGGGTACTACATTAGCCTCTCTCCACATTACTGGTACCTCACCCGACTCCAGTGATTTCCTAAAGACAGAAACTAACGGCTCACTAATAATCTCTTTGCATTCCTTCAGTACTCTGGGATATATTTCATCTGGTCCTGGTGTCTTGAACTTTTTTAGCCTATCTATCTCCTGTTCCACTATCTCCCTAGTTATGGAAATATCTGTCAGCTTCTCATTCTCATCTGCTCTAAACACCTGTTCACTATCTGGCATATCCTGCAAGTTTTCCTGGGTGAAGACAGTTAAAAAATACTCATTCAGAAGTTTGCTAATCTCCTCCCCAGAACTAACCAGCTCCCCATCTGCTCAATCCACTAACACCCTGAAGGAAGAAAAGCAGCCATATCTGTGACACACGGCACTCTATTTAAACACTATTTCTATGTATCTATAATGTATAGAGAGTATTCACGCCTACATGAACAGTATATTGTATTACTGAGGATAACGCCTACATGAACAATGCATTAGATCACTGAGGATAACAGCTACACACATTTAGTTACATCCTTCTTGTGTTGTTCAATGACTCACGTTCCAATAACTATTTATTACAGCAGGTAGACTTCGGAACACCCTGTTTGCTTCAGTATTTCCTTCTGCCTAAGACTTAAATTCTTTCAAGACGAACATTTCGACAAAGTTCCTCCTCCTCCTCCTCCTCCTCCTCCTCCTCCTCCTCCTCCTTCTCCTCCTCCTTCTCCTCCTCTTCCCCCTCCTCCTCCTACCTCCCCGCGGCGTCACACTAAGGACATCATGTTGGACTTGTGCGGGTTGTCTACTCGTACTTGGGTAATTGAAGACCAAGTTTGGACACACACACACACACATGTAGGTCACTTGTTTGTATAATGCACTATTGATGTCTCCAGTGACTCTCTCTCTCTCTCTCTCTCTCTCTCTCTCTCTCTCTCTCTCTCTCTCTCTCTCTCTCTCTCTCTCTCGTTCAATCTCGCGACATTTGCATTGTTCCTCTCACATTTTCATCTCTCCTTCCCCTTTTTATTATCAACACCCCGCGCGATACACCAAAATATATCGCCTTTTTTCCTCTTTCTCTTCCATATATTTGTTTTTCCTCTTCGTTCTCTTCCCTGTAGCTCTGTCACTTCTAACTGTGCGTTTCACCTCTTCCCTACTTCCGTGTTATTTTTTTCCCTTTATTTTTTATCTCTTTCCTGTTCATGTTTTTTTTTTATTTCTTCTTTCTCTTCTTCCTCCCGCTCTCTTTTCTTGTCTATCACGTATTTTATTTATATTTCTTTCTATTTTTGTCATATGTATTTTATTTTAGTTTATAATCTCTCTCTCTCTCTCTCTCTCTCTCTCTCTCTCTCTCTCTCTCTCTCTCTCTCTCTCTCTTCATCCCCCCCCTTCTCTCCACCCCACTCCTACCCATCCTCCCACTCCGACCACCAGCCCCTCTCTCCCCATGCCTCCCTTCCTCCCCCTGGTGACTGGTGGGGCTGGACAAGTTATAACGAGGCTCCCCGGGGCAGCACACGCCGGCCTGAGGTTAGTGAAGCCACAGGCAGTGTGTGGCGGGAACTTATAATAGAGCACAGTGACGGACGGCGGACGGAGAGGAGGGGAGCTTCAGGAAGGAATGTTGAGGTAAGAAAGTAGACGAGTAGAGATGAAGGGAAGGGTGAGAAGGAAAGAGTTGGTGTACGAAGGAGAAGAACTAGGAGAGAAAGACGAGTAGAAATGAAAGGAGAGAAGGCAAGTTGGTGGAACAGAGGAGGGAAAAAGAAAGCAGAGGTGTAGAAAGAAACACATGATGGAAGGAAGGAAAGTTGAGGTGATGAGGTAGGAGAGAAAGACGAGTAGAAATGGAGGGAGAGTGGAGGAGTAGATGTAAAGAAGATAGAAAGGACAGAAAAAAGGGAGAAGAATAAAGAGAACAAGAGTAGTAGTAGTAGT
>NC_087175.1:17115892-17125892 GCF_035594125.1 Scylla paramamosain
TTTATTTATTTTTTTTAGTTACTTCTTTCTGATTCTCCTTCGTGTCCTTTTTTTCAGTCGTGGTGGATAGTAATTTTCTCTTCTTTCATCTCTTCCTTTTTCTCCTTTCATGTTGTGCTATATAGTACCTAGTTTGTTTGTTTTTTTCCCTCCCTTTATACGTTGTTCCCATCCTCTTCCTCCTCATTTTCCTTGTCTTTCTTTCTAAGGTGCACGGTGCTTCTCTCTTCTTCCTCATCCTTATCGTCGTTTTGTTTCTTCTTTCGATTATAATACAAAGTGCTTCTCTCGTCTTCGTCTTCTTCCTTTATACTTCTCCTTTATGTTATCCTCTTCCTCTTTACCTCCTTCCTGTCATGCTGTACAGTGCTTCCCTCCTCCTCCTCCTCCTCCTCTGTTATCCTGTCCCCTTATCCAGTCGTTAGTTGGGATTAGTTTCCAAACAGCCATGCAAGGGCCTAAAGGTCTGTTGCTGTTTGCTTATCCTTTGTAATCTTTGTAATTGCTCGAAACCCTCCTCAGGATCCCCCTAAGCGAAGGTGCCGCTGGCGTTTTGCCTCTGCTAGTTGGGGGGACCTAAGGAGGTATTTTGCTGATTTTCCTTGGAATGACTATCGCTTCCGTGTCAGAGACCCGTCTTTGTACCGAGTGCATAACAGAAGTGATAGTGTCTGGCATGGAGGCGTACATTCCTCACTTTTTTTTTCTCGACCTAAACCTTCCAAACCTTGGTATTATAACACAGCTTGTTCTCCGGCTATACATGATAGAGAGGTGGCCTACAAAAGGTACTTAAGCCTTCCATCACCAGAATCTCATGCACTTTGTATTTCTGCTCGGAATCATGCCAAGTCTGTTCTCCACCTAGCCAAAAACTCCTTCATTAACAGTGTCAAAACCTTTCAAGATCTAACTCCCCTCGTGACTTCTAGCATCTAGCCAAAAATAACTCCAATATCTTTGCTTCTTCTTCTTCTTTTTCCTCCTTTATTTCAACCAGATGGCACCACTGCTATGACATCTATCTCTAAAGCTGAACTCTTCGCTCAAACCTTTGCTTAAAACTTTACCTTGGACGATTCAGGGTTTGTTCCTCCCTCTCCTCCACCCTCTGACTACTTCATGCTACCCATTAAAATTATTCGCAGTGATGTTTTCCATGCCCTCGCTGGCCTAAACCCTCAGAGGGCTTATGGACCTGATGGGGTCCCTCCTATTGTTCTCCGAAACTGTGCCTCCGTGCTTGCACCTTGCCTGGTCAAATTCTTTCAGCTCTGTCTGTCAGCATCTACCTTTCCTTCTTGCTGGAAGTTTGCCTACATTCAGCCTGTTCCTAAAAGAGGTAGCCTTTCTAATTCCTCAAACTACCGTCCTATTGCTTTAATTTCCTGCCTTTCTAATTTTTTTTTAAATTTATCCTCAACAGGAAGATTCTTAAACATCTATCACTTCACAACCTTCTATCACATCGTCAGTATGGGTTCCGTCAAGGCCACTCTACTGGTGATCTGGTTTTCCTTACTGAGTCTTCGTCATCCTCTTTTATAGATTTTGGTGAAACTTTTGTTATTGTCTTGGATATATCAAAAGCTTTTGATAGAGTCTGGCACAAAGCTTTGATATCCAAACTACCCTCTTACGGCTTCTATCATTGTCTCTGTAACTTTATCTCAAGTTTCCTTTCTGACCGTTCTATTGCTGCTGTGGTAGACGGTCACTGTTCTTCTCCTAAATCTATTAACAATGGTATTCCTCAGGGTTTTGTCCTGTCACCCACTCTCTTCTTATTATTCATGAATGACCTTGTCCTATCCACTCCTACGCTGATGATACCACCCTGCACTTTTCCACGTCTTTTCATAGACGTCCAACCCTTCAGGAAGTAAACATTTCACGCAGGTAAGCCACAGAACGCCTGACTTCTGATCTTTCTAAAATTTCTGATTGGGGCAGAGCAAACTTGGTATTGTTCAATGTCTCTAAAACTCAATTCCTCCATCTGTCAACTCGACACAACCTTCCAGACAACTATCCCCTCTTCTTCAATGACACTCAACTGTCCCCCTCTTCTACACCGAACATCCTCGGTCTGTCCTTTACTTATAATAAATCTGAGCTGGAAACTTCACATCTCATCTCTAATTAGAGACGTCGCAGTGAGGCTGGTAGATACCTATCAGCGCCAGCATTTTTAATAGTCTCCGATTTCCTGGGGCAAAGGGGTGTCTTAGCTAAATTTGAAATCGATGTGCAGGAAAAGTACAGCATGAATTGCTGCACAAGTGTATCTAAAATTAAAAACATAACCCTTAATATTAATATTCATACTTACTGGTGTATGATAAGGCTTTGTTAATTGAATTATAAGATAAAACTAAAAATAGGTAATGATTTTTTTTTAAGTAAGTATGAACAGTAAAAATAAAAAGATGTTGATTTCGGCTTGTGCATTTTATCTGGGAATGTTGAAAAATATTAGATATCACTGACACGTCCTGTATATGAAAGTAATCAGTGAAAAAAAAAAGAACAACACCGCTGGCGGACGTACGACGTACTTATCTTGATCATGATTCTTCAGTTAAAGAAAGCGCCGCGCGCCGTTAGGAAGGAGTGTAAAGTGTAAACAATAGCCTCTCAGTTCTGCCGATACAAAGGCCTTTACTTTGCTTTACTATATCCAGAATAGGGTATAGCTCGTTCTTTCAGGAATTTTCTTAATTCCGCTGTAGTCCATGATTGTGGCGGTGATGTATCCAATGTGTAGGGTAGTCGAGTAAGCGTGGTCCTGTGTTTTGGTTTGCTCGCTGCCCAAGTACCCGAGGATAGTGATCGTACCGCAAAAATAAAGTCTCTGATACAGAATTATATTTTCTTTACATTAAATGGATTTGCCTGTTGTTTAGTACATGAAAATGCAAGTATATATTAGTATACTTCCATTGAGGTCAGTAGAAAATTACAGATTGCCTGCCTTGATACACTTATAGGCTCTTTTAAGAATATCATCTGAAATTATGAATAGAGGCTCAAACAATGTCATGTGCTGTCAGTTATCACGAAATTAATTGACTTAAAATTCAGACGCATTACTGTGCAACGATACACCTTTGTAAGTTTGTAAAACCTTGCCCCAAAAAGTATTTATTTTCCGGCGAGAATTAAAAATTCTGGCGCTATCTGGTATCAAAACGCTCACTGCGACGTCTCTAATTAAAACAGCTTCTATGAAATTAGATGTTCTGAGACGTCTCCGCCAGTTTTTCACACCCACCCCTCCGCACCGCCCCGCCAGCTGCTAACTCTGTACAAGGGCCTTATCCGTCAATGTATGGAATATGCTTCACATGTCTGGGGGGTTCCACTCATACCACTCGTCTAGACAGGGTGGAATCAAAAGCTTTTCGTCTCATCAACTTCTCTCCTTTAACTGACTGTCTTCAGCCTCTCTCTCATCGCCGCAATGTTGCATCTGTAGCTGTCTTCTACCGCTATTTTCATGCTAACTGCTCTTCTGATCTTGCTAACTGCATGCCGGATGGTAGATGAGTGGAACGGACTCAGTAATCATGTAGTTAGTGCCAGGACACTAGAGAGCTTTAAGAGAAGATTAGACAAGTTTATGGATGGGGATAACAGATGGAAATAGGTAGGAGTGTTTCATACAGGGACTGCCACGTGTAAGCCTGGTCGCTTCTTGCAGCTTCCCTTATTTCTTATGTTCTTATGTTCTTATGCCTCCCCTCATCCCGCGGCCTCGCTGCACAAGACATTCTTCTTTCTCTCACCACTATTCTGTTCACCTCTCTAATGCAAGAGTTAACCAGTATTCTCAATCATTCATCCCTTTCTCTGGTAAACTCTGAAACCCCCTGCCTGCTTCTGTATTTCCACCTTCCTATGACTTGAATTCCTTCAAGAGGGAGATTTCAAGACACTTATCCTTCAATTTTTGACTACCGCTTTGGACCCTTTTTTGGGAATGGCATCTCAGTGGGTTTTTTTTTTTTTTAATGGATTTTTGTTGCCCTTGGCCAGTGTCCCTCCTACATAAGAATCAAAATAACCCCCTTTCCTCTTCTCCTCCTTTTTTTTTTCTTTTCTTCTTCTTTCCTTCTTCTTCTCCTCCTCCTCTTCCTCCCTCTCCTCCTCCTCTTCTTTCTCCTCTCTCCGTTGAATAGCGTCTCAATACGTTAGTTTCCTTCCCCACCTCCATTAATCTCTCTCTCTCTCTCTCTCTCTCTCTCTCTCTCTCTCTCTCTCTCTCTCTCTCTCTCTCTCTCTCTCTCTCTCTCTCTCTCTCTCGGGACACCATATGACCTCGTTGTTGCAGACGCATAACTCAATCAATTTCCAATCTCTCTCTCTCTCTCTCTCTCTCTCTCTCTCTCTCTCTCTCTCTCTCTCTCTCTCTCTCTCTCTCTCTCTCTCTCTCTGTCTCTCTCTCTCTCATCACTCCTCATCACTCCACTCTTCCTCCCCACCCTAACTTACTTTCTCTACCTTCCCCACCTTTCACTTCCTACCTCCTACAACAGTATACGTCCCTCCCCCACTAAGTTTATTCCTCCTATCTTCCCCACCTTTCAATCCACTTCCCTCTTATAACACTCCCCACCACTCCCTCTTCATCCCTCCACCATCATGTCCTCACAACACTTTACTCTCATCCACTCTCACTGCAATGAAATCCCTTGCAATATGTGTTCTGAAACCTACTGGTAATTTAATCCTTTGCTAATAGGACCAGCAGTGTTGTTATATTTGAGTAACTAGTCGCTATCACTGGGACTATACACGCTTATGTATTTAACTTACTTTATCATTCGTTTCTGCTGTCGGTTGTGTCTCAAAATGGTGCTCTAATTTGTTACCTTACCTGGCTGTTTCATTGAATGTAAGGAGAAGGAATGTCCGTTAAAGTAAGAGGTATATATTAGGAAGCTGTAAGAATTCAACACAGGATCGTTAGTAAATGGGTTTCTCTAGTCTTCGCTCAACTCTTATAGCTACGTAATTAAATATAAGTGAAATTGAAATCTCCATGAGAAATTAAACAGGTGATAACAAGAACTAAATATGAAATTGTTAGCATGTGCCCTTTGATTCTCATTCGACTGTAATGATTAAGAACATTTTAAAGTGAAATAGAATATATAATAAAAAATCGTCAGTTTTATGTGCTCATTACCGTTTGGTTACGATAATTGGTACATATATTTTAATACCAATATATATATATATATATATATATATATATATATATATATATATATATATATATATATATATATATATATATATATATATATATATATATATATATATATATATATATTTTATTATGAGAAATTAAGATAAGCCAAGCATTCAATATAAAAATCGTCAATAAAAATGCCTTTGTAATTATTCTACGATTACAGAACCTTTAGATATTTGCCATCAGATTACATCATATCATCATAAGAATACGTAATTTAAAGTAGTCTAAAGCAAGTTTGTCGGAAGTAAAATGCAGGTAACGCATAATAAAATTAAAAGAAATCCTTGACATAGTTTTTATCTTCTCTCCTGTGCGTTTATATTAACTAATTAACATGAGAGGAAAATATGAAGAATTTAAACTAAATGAGATGAAAATGTGAAGAAAATAAAACTTCAAACAAAAGCAATTTTTCTAGAGCACATTAGATGAAGCACTAAAAATCTATAAAATACCTTGAAATGTCTGGGGTCTAGTAATACTTGTCATACAAAAAAAAAAAAAAATAAATCATACAAAAAATCAAATCAAGCGAAAAGAAAATAAATATATGCAGGATAAACGTAAATAAATAAATATGTGTGTGTGTGTGTGTGTGTGTGTGTGTGTGTGTGTGTGTGTGTGTGTGTGTGTGTGTGTGTGTGTGTATACATACATATATATATATATATATATATATATATATATATATAGAGAGAGAGAGAGAGAGAGAGAGAGAGAGAGAGAGAGAGAGAGAGAGAGAGAGAGAGAGAGAGAGAGAGAGAGAGAGAGAGAGAGAGAGAGAGAGAGAGAGAGAGAGAGAGAGATGTTTTGATACAATTAAAACTAATCATATCTAAGATACAAGTTAAATGAAGCCAAATATAAAATAGATGGCTACATAAAATTCAAATAATGAAAAATAGTTTATCTTAAGCAACAAAATTATAAAACGACTAAATAAATAAAAGAAAAAAATGAAAATATCATACATTCTAAACAGAAAATAAATAAAATAAAAAATAGAAATATAAAAAATCTAAAGTAATCAAAACGAAGACATATAAAATTACACACACACACACACACACACACACACACACACATCCAAATACAACAAACACATTAAAACAATCACAAAAAAATAAATAAATAAATAAACGTTTCAGTAAAATCAAAACAAACAAAAAATAACAAATACAAACAGCAAACTAAAGAAAAGCAAAGACGAAAAAAGAAAGTCGAGTTTTTTTTTACGCAAGGGGGAACCTCGACTTGAAGCGTCGACCTGAATGTTAAGTGGATAAGGGTTTTGTAAGTAAGTCGGCGCGGCGGGTTGGCGGAGCTCTCTTGTTTGTGTATGTTTTTTTGCAAGTTGCGTCTTTTCTTTCTGCCGTGAAAAGTAGATGTTTTGCTTAAGGTTCCTTGCCCCGGCGGTGTGTGTATATCACGGTGTCTGCACAGTGCTCTCTCTCTCTCTCTCTCTCTCTCTCTCTCTCTCTCTCTCTCTCTCTCTCTCTCTCTCTCTCTCTCTCTCTCTCTCTCTCTCTCTCTCTCTCTCTCTCTCTCTCCCAAGTATGTATCAGAGAAGAGGAAGCAAATTTATTTTTTCGTATGACAGAAACTAATAATTGATTGAATGATTGAAGAAACTTTAGCATCACAAATTAATGATTATTCCCAACAAATATCCCGCAGTGCAGTTCAAGGTTTCGCAGTGGTGATATTAAGGCTACAAAAAGTAAGACACGCACGGGTATAAGAGACAAGATTCAATACAAGGATATCCTATTCATTGAACAACAACTGATATGCTTATGCAGAATGTTATAAAGTGCACTGGAGACAATGGCATACTGCAAAGCCAGAAGAGTAAGTATTGAGAAATGATGATGTGACTGAAACATTTACGAGTTAATACAAACATATATTATTCAGTGGCTGTCAACTAGATGACTTTCAAAGACCTTCATGAGATGTGTTCGTATTTGAGTGTAATTAATATACAAAACCATTTAGAGTCAGAACTAAGAAACGTTGATGCGATGGAAGTGTTTTGGAGTTAATACATATATATCCTATTAAGAGACTGGGAAATGGTGCGTGTACGAAGAGTTTTATAAAGTGTGTTGGCTGAGCGTAATACTTTACAAAACCACAAGTCAGTACTACGTAGTGATGCTGATACGAAAGGAACGTTTAGGAATGAGATATGTAATACGAATACCAGTTTTGATTCTCACGTATAAAATAGTCAGATATTTCCTTTAATTTTAGTGTACGTTAAAGTATTCCTTCTAAGAGATTTGCGTCTTTTTGTTTGCGTAATTCTTCTCTAGTGACCTTTGCCTTTACAGTTTACGTAATGCAGTTTTGAAAATATATCATGAAGGAGTTGTGGTTCTGTTATTCTTAATAATATCAGAACCCATGGATTTATAAAATTATACGTTACAGAAAACAGCGATATTACGAGTTATTACCATTATACATAACGTACAATTACAAAGAAAGGCATATCACATTCGTAAAGTTAAATACCGTGAAAAAAAACTGCAATATTATACATGGACAAAATTATACACCAAATTAAAGTACGATGAATTAATTACGACTGGTATCATTGTACACCACACCCCGCACCAACTTCAAAGACAAGAACACGCCGTTGCAAAGATATTACGTTACGAGACATTAGAAAATAACAAAAAATTTTTTTTTTGTAATACTTTCAATTGCATTAAGATTTTTCTCTGTCACACACGCTCAAAATCATAATTAAGTTTTGAAACGAAAGATGTAAATTTCAAAACAAAAGCCACACGCAGCCAGACTTTATTTCCATTTTTCATTGCGGCAAAGGAAAAAAGAAAAAAAAAGCGACTGCCAACTTTTCAAAATAAAATCCTGACAAATAAAAGTAAATACTCTCAAATGTTACGTGCACGATATCTCCCCTCCACCTCTCTCTCTCTCTCTCTCTCTCTCTCTCTCTCTCTCTCTCTCTCTCTCTCTCTCTCTCTCTCTCTCCCTCTCTCCCAGCAAACAAAAGCCGGATTTCTGCAACTTTTTCATTGCGGTTTTTCCTCGAATTATGGACAAAAAGCAGGAAAATGCCGTTTTTTCTCCGCCCACCAGGAAGGAAAGTTTTTTGCTAAATTGAAAAGACGACTCAGGAGGAGGAGGAGGAGGAGGAGGAGGAGGAGGAGGAGGAGGAGGAGGAGGAGGAGGAGGAGGAGGAAGAGAGGAAGAACGGAATGGGTAGAATGAAAGGGGACGGGTTAGTTACAGAAGAAGCGGAGCAGAAAAACATAAAGGAGGAAGAGGAGGATGAATAGGGAGAGGAAGGCAGGAGGAGGAGGAATACAAAGGAATACAAAGGAAAGCCAAACAGCAACAGACCTTTTGGTCCTTGCAAAGCTGTTTGGTAACTACTTCTAACTAGCTACAGGGAAGAGAGACAGGACAGCATACCAGAAGGCTCCTCCCCACCCACCACTCCCTCCAGCTTGCGCTGGCATGGAAATAGTTGGGAAAAGTACCATGCAGTATGGAAAAACTGACATAGAATTTTCATAGGAAAGGATGAAAGGAAGTTCTACTATTCACCCTACGGTGAACTCCATACGCCTATCTGAAAGTTAATGCAATTTATATTAAAACTGGTGTCTGTAAAATAAGAGTTTATTAGTGAATTTAGTAATTATTCGGACAAGAAGAGAGCTTGTTGGGGATTTGCTTTTAAATATTTGTTTATTTTATTTTTGAATGATGCAATAGTATTGCTGTTCACAATTTCTGCAAGAAGTTTATTCCATATGTTTACTATACGATTAAAGAAAAAAATGTTTGGCCTCGTGGGATTTAAAACGGTTGGGTATAATCTTGAATCCATTATTTTTTGTTAGGTTAGAATGATCAATGGTAAAATATTTATGTGCATCAATGTTACTATATCATTTGAAAATTTTTAACAATTCAATTAAGTCTCCTCTAATCCTGCGCTTTGTTAAACTAAATAGGTTTCAGTTCTTCCAGTCGTTCCTCATACAGCTTATTGCACAATCTTGGAATCATTTTTGTGAATCTGCGCTGTATCATTTCTAGTTTTTCAATGTCTTTTTTGTAATATGGTGACCAGAACTGTACACAGTATTCTAGATGAGGGCGCATCAGTGAGTTATATAAGGCAAGTATAACCTTTTCTGATTTAAATTCAAAGGTTCTTCCAATGAAGGAGGAGGAGGAGGAGGAGGAGGAGCAGGAAGAGGAGGAGGAGGAGGAGGAATACAAAGGAATACAAAGGAAAGAACAGACAGCAACAGCCCAACTGGGCTTAACGAGGCTGTCTGTGTGTCTATTCTACCACTACCACTAAAGATTCTAAGAGTTAGAGGATGGAGGACACTATGGGTCAAGGAAGGAAAAACAGGAGAGCATAGGGAGAAGGAAAGGCTAAGATGTGATAGGAAAGGATGAAAGAGAAATTATACTATTCACTACAGTAACTAAAAAAAATCGATTTTATGTAGGCGCAAAGTACGTTATATGAGGGGATGCTGCGAGGTGATTGTCCAACCTTTGTTTAAAAGTTTCTATTGTATTACTATCGACAATATGTGCTGGGAGAGAGTTCCGGATATTTACAATTCTATTGAAGAAATAATACTTAGCCCCGTCTGATCTGAAACGCTTACCTATAATCTTGTAACCATTATTTCTAGAGGTGTTGGAACTGTCAATGATGATGATGATGAT
>NC_087175.1:17128392-17130892 GCF_035594125.1 Scylla paramamosain
TCTACGTAGAGGTTATTATGAACGACAAACCATAGCGAAGTCTATTATATGTACGATCTGAATGCTATAACAGCCTTAATGTTAAAAGAGGCAGTGTGTAGTGGTAGTGGAAGCATGGTGATTGTTGATTATTAACCCTCTGCATCCAGTGGCTGTTTTATACTCCTGTTCAAGCTGAGATTACATGCTTTTACTAAGGTTCTCGAGTGCTGTCTTTAAATCAGTAAGTTGTGTGCTGTGTCTAGCAAAATTATTGGTGTAAAGGCATCTAGTTTCGTGTGGTATCAAATTCGAATAGACTGCTTTCATATGTTTCAAGAGGGCACGCGAATTTTAAAGTTTAAGATGATGATGAAGTTATTTGGTACATGATATAGCGCTGAGAATACTGCAGCAGCCGCCATCTTCACGACGAACTCGGCATTTGAGGGCACACATTTATGAAAGAAAAAAAAGGTGTAACATAAGACATTTTTCTTTATGAATAATGATGAAGACAATAATGATAATAATACGTAGAAACCTTTGAGTAACCACTACCACCACCATCACATCCATTTCAATCACGATAATGATACGTAGAACCTTTTGTGTGACCATCACCACCATCACCATCACAACCACCTCAATGATGATAATAATACGTAGAACCCTTGTGTGACCACCACCACCGCCGCCACTGCCACCACCACCACCACCACCATCACCATAGTAACCAATGGAAATCTCTCACGTTACTAAAGATTCGATTCTGAGACCAACAAATCCCAATACTCTTCAATCATGATAAATTAACTCCCATTACGTTAGAACCATCAAAGGTCCCAGGCTCCTTCACAGACTCTCCTTCCTTTCGCACTAAAACTCTTTGTTCCTTCTCAATTATAAAATCTTTAAAACATTTTACTATTCTGCTTTCATATATACAACCAACCTTTACTGTTAAATCTTTCAAAGGTCTCTCTCTCTCTCTCTCTCTCTCTCTCTCTCTCTCTCTCTCTCTCTCTCTCTCTCTCTCTCTCTCTCTCTACTGCACTGAATATCGTCCCCTTGAAAGCCTTTGCCTGGAGTCACGGCGGAGAGTTGGCAGGACAGTAACACGTCACTGCCAATGACCTCCCCGGCACCAGTCTTGGAGTGTATTGATGGATATGTGTGCCTTGCCTGTCTCTCTGCCCCTCACTGCTTGCTTGCTCCTCTTTAGTGGCGGTGATGGTGGTGGTATTGATGTTACTGATGTTGCTGCTACTTTTGCTGGTATTACTACAACTACTACTGTTGTTACTACTACTACTACTACTACTACTACTACTACTACTACTACTACGACTACGACTTCTGCTACTGTATTTGGTCCCCTACCCTATCTATCAACCCTCCACCCTCAAAAACCCACACCTATTAGCTTAGTTTCATAATAGCTTTAAAACAACCACCCAATCAACCATTCAGTCAATCAGCAATTTCGTCACTCGTCACTTTCCCATTCCCTCTCCCACTCATTCTCCCACTCACCCACTCACTCACCAACTCTCCCACAGGTCTGAGGTGCGGCTGCGACCCCAAGCGCGGGACAACGGGCGTGCTGTGGTGTGCACGGCGATGAATGGCCTGGACCAGCCCGTGCACGGCGAGGCGCGGCTAGACGTGACCCGTGAGTGTGCACAGAAAGAAAGAAAGAAAGAAAGAGAGAGAGAGAGAGAGAGAGAGAGAGAGAGAGAGAGAGAGAGAGAGAGAGAGAGAGAGAGAGAGAGAGTGTGTGTGTGTGTGTGTGTGTGTGTGTGTGTGTCTTACCTTTTTTTTTGTCGTTTTTATTACTGATTATTATTTTGTGTTTTTCTTTTTGTATTTTCTTTCTTGCCATCATTTTCGTTGATCTCTCTCTCTCTCTCTCTCTCTCTCTCTCTCTCTCTCTCTCTCTCTCTCTCTCTCTCTCTCTCTCTCTCTCTCTCTCTCTCTCTCTCTTATTATTCTTATCATTATTCTTTTTCTTCTTATAAATTTTCCTCCTCCTTATCTTCTTATCGTCATGGTTTTCGTTCTCCTCCTTCTCATCACCATCATCATCTTATCATATCTCTTCCTCCCTCTTCATTTTCTTCTTCTTTTCTTTATCTTACTATTTTTCTTCTTACCTCCATTTTCCTTCTCTCATTCTCTCTCTCCCTGTCTCTATTCCTTTCTGTGTATACGTGCAAGTGTCTGTCTATGTGTGTGTGTGTCTGTCTGTGTGTGTGTGTGTGTGTGTGTGTGTGTGTGTGTGTGTGTGTGTGTGTGTGTGTGTGTGTGTGTGTGTGTGTGTGTGTTGCTCTATGATTCACTTCCTTCCTGCTTCAATATCCTTCGCATCACGGAAGCAGTGCAACCAATAACTCGACCAATATCATATGGAAAATAAAAGTCACGAAAAAGTAAAGTTGAACATCACAAATACAATCCATTAATATAGCATGGTTGTTGAAATGTAGTAATAGTAGTAGTAGTAGTAGTAGTAGTAGTA
>NC_087175.1:17135892-17140892 GCF_035594125.1 Scylla paramamosain
ATATATAATATATATATAATATATATATATATATATATATATATATATATATATATATATATATATATTATATATATATATTATATATATATATATATATATATATATATATATATATATATATATATATATAGTGTTTTTGTTTCAATTTGTACAAAGAATACTGGTTGTAAATGTAACTTGCAGTGTATACTATTGTTCTACCCTGTTCTTAGTTTTGCTGTTTTTTGTTTACATTTGTACAGAATACTGGTTGGAACTGTACTTGCAGTGTTTACTACTGTTCTACCGTGTTCTTATTTCTGCTCTTGTATCTTTATATTTAGTCTTTTTCGATTTAGTAGTGTCAAAAAGTAATAGGTAGACTTAAATATAGCTGCAGGATACTGATTTCCTCGTCTTTGTCTAATTCTTATCATGAAAAAAATGCAGTATACTTTTTTTTTTAAGTAGATTATATCACATTTGTTATGTTTTCTTCCCTATTTCATGGTTTTCTTTGTCTTTTCCTGCGTCACTAATTCAGACTGTTTACACTCACGAGTACACAGAATTACAAGAGACCGCACGCCTCGTCCTTGCCTAATTGTGAAAAGAAAAGTTAAACCTCTAATCTGATGACAGCATTAATTTTTTTTTTCTCTCTCGCATAATATAATTCATGCTTCTCATTTTTTTTTTTTTCACGCTTTGCTGATAACACATTGCTTACATTTACGAACAATTGCATCACTACCTTACCCCTCCCTAGCTACACAACTCTCAGTAGCGAAGTTGACATAAAAAAATAAATAAATAAATGAAATAAATAAATAAATAAATAAATAAATAATAAAACCGCAAAAAAAATAAAAACACTGCAAAATATAACACGCGAGTAATTTTGACCACCAATAAGTATTCTTGATTCCCTCTTGCCCTCCTAACTGCATTACTCTCTCTACGTATGTAACTTATCCTCCAAAAAGCAAAACTGCAAAATTCAGAACACGACTGCCCACCAGTAGGGAATTTAGATTCTATCCCCCTTCACTTCCTAGTTATAACACTCTCATTACTTAGCAGATTTTCTAATAAAAAAAAAAAAAAGGCTACACAGTTCAGACCAAGACTTTTAAAACTTCCACAAATTCTGACCACCAGTAAGAGATCTGATTCTCTCCCCCTTTTAATTTCCTAACTCCAATACCTCCATTACTTAGTATCTCAAGGAAAAGAGCCACTACAAAATACAACACAACATCTTAAAACCACAAATTCAGACCACCACTAAGTAGTGATGATATCACAACTCACAATACTTGGGAATCTAAAAAAACAAAAACTTTTAAAATGCCCAGTAATTAAGACCACCACTAAGTAGTGTTGATTCTGTAACACTCACAGTACTTATCTTAAAAAAAAAAGAAAAAAACTACAAAACTCCACGACTTTTAAAACCCTTAATAAAAAAAAATAAAAAAACACCACAAAACACATCACTACTTTTAAAACCCCCAGTAATTCAGACCACCAGTAGGTAATTTTGATTCTATCCCCGCCATTTCGAAAACCCTGGAAATTATGAGTGGCGGGGCTGAGACATAAACAAGAGGACTAGCGCGCGTCTGGCTGGCTGGAGGCTCGTAATATTTATAACGTAATATCTACTGTATAACGTAAGGATATTGCGAGGCGGCGACGGAACAAGCTTGCAACTGCATCGGCGCGCCACACAACACAATTAACATGATCAAACCCCACTCCCCGTGTTATCTGTGCAACGCAGGCACCGCTGATATATGATGTCCGCGTCGCCGCAGCCTCCTGCTCCTCCTCCTCCTCTCCTCCTCCTCCTCCTCCTCCTCCTCCTCCTCCTCCTCCTCCTCCTCATCCTCCTCCTCCTCCTCCTCCTCTTCTTCTTCTCTCTCCTTCTCGTCATCTTTCTCCTCTTCTTTCTCTTTCAAGACATTGCGACACACGGTTAATCTCTCTCTCTCTCTCTCTCTCTCTCTCTCTCTCTCTCTCTCTCTCTCTCTCTCTCTCTCTCTCTCTCTCTCTCTCTCTCTCTCTCTCTCTCTCTGTGTGTGTGTGTGTGTGTGTGTGTGTGTGTGTTTCATTGCTATTATTTTCTTTATCTCTTATTCTCTCATTTTTTTTTCCTAGTCCGTTATTCCTTTCAGTTGTATCTATCTCTCTCTCTCTCTCTCTCTCTCTCTCTCTCTCTCTCTCTCTCTCTCTCTCTCTCTCTCTCTCTCTCTCTCTCAAACATCAAAACATAACAAATAAATTTATAAAAGTTGTAAGTGTGACATCTTGGGTGTATCTTTAGGTTCTCTCTCTCTCTCTCTCTCTGTCCTCTCTCTCTCTCTCTCCTCTCTCTCTCTCTCTCTCTCTCTCTCTCTCTCTCTCTCTCTCTCTCTCTCTCTCTCTCTCTCTCTCTCTCAAACATCAAAACATAACAAATAAATTTATAAAAGTTGTAAGTGTGACATCTTGGGTGTATCTTTAGGTTCTCTCTCTCTCTCTCTCCTCTCTCTCTCTCTCTCTCTCTCTCTCTCTCTCCTCTCTCTCTCTCTCTCTCTCTCTCTCTTGTGATTCTCTTCTCCTCTGCACCAAGTTTGTCGCCTCGATTCAGGAAATAAAACTGTCTGTGTATCTTCGTGGGGTGTGTGTGTTCCTGAGTTGGTGAATGTGTTGTGCTGTGTTGTGCTGTGATGCGTGATGGTGATGTTGCTTCCTGCCTTCCTTCATTCCTGCTGGTGATTCTCCTTCCTTCCTTCTTTTCTTCATTTCTTTCTTTCTTCTTTCATTTCTAACTTGACTTAGTTTGTGTCTGTTTTCTTTCTTCTTTCTCTTCTCCGTTTTTTTTTTTTTCTGATTTGACTTCCTGCATTTTAATAATTTCTTCCTTCCTTCTTCTCTTCCTTCGTTTCTCCTTCCTTTTTTTTTCTCCCACAAATCTCTCAGCTTTCTTTCTTCATCCTTTCCCTCATTGTTTCCCATTGTTTCTATTTTTCCATTTATACATTTATTCCTTTTCCCTTCCTCCTTCCTTCCTTCTATCTTTCCCATCTCAAATCCTTTCAGTTTTTTTTGTCTTTTTTCTTCTTTCCTTCATTTCTTTTCCCTTTTTCCTTCCTTCTACTTTTCCATTCATAAGTTCCTTCCTTCTCCCTCCCTCCCTTCTTCCCCTCTTCCTCTCCCAAATCCTTCTAGCTTTATCTCCCTTCCTTCTATCCCTCACTCTTCCTCTCTCACTTTCTCCCTAATTCTACTCCTAAATTCTCTTCCTAGCTTTCTCCCTTCCTGCCTCAGTTCTTTCAGTCTCTCTCTCTCTCCCTCTCTCTCTCTCTCTCTCTCTCTCTCTCTCTCTCTCTCTCTCCTCTCTCTCTTCTTCTCTCTCTCTCTCTCTTCCCTCTCTCTCTCCTTTTCTCTACTCTTTCCCCACTCGGATCAGCTGGACGCAGGAACTACTTTGGCAGTCAGCTGAGCATTTCGTCTGCCAGTCAAAATTCACCAAAGGAAAAGTTGCATCAAGAACAACGACACGTGGAAACAAAGGGAAGCGTCTTGACAAATAAAAAAAGAAGAGAAAAGAAAAAAAAAAGACGAGGGAAAAAAAATGTGATTCAGATTTTTTTATTCTCTCTCTCTCTCTCTCTCTCTCTCTCTCTCTCTCTCTCTCTCTCTCTCTCTCTCTCTCTCTCTCCTCCTCTCTCTCTCTCTCTGTATGATAATCGCATGGGAAACTTTTGAATCACTCAAGGAAATTTTTCTATGCATTGTGTTGTTCCCTCGCTTCCTACTTCCTGTTTTTCGCTTATTCTTCCTCCTCCTCCTTATCCTCCTCCTCTTCCTCCTCCTCCTCCTCCTCCCCCTCTTGTGTCTCCTTGTCCATGCAAGTCTTCCTCTCTTTTTCCTCTTCTTTATTCTCCTTTTCCGCTATTTCCTCTTTCTTTTTCTTTACTCTCCTAAAAATTCCTCTCTCCTTTCCTTATTTCTTCTACTGCGATTGCTATCTCTCTCTCTCTCTCTCTCCTCTCTCTCTCTCTCTCTCTCTCTCTCTCTCTCTCTCTCTCTCTCTCTGCTGCCTCCTTCATCACAGTTTCTCTTTCTTTCTCTTACTCTTTGTCCCATTCGTCATACTCCAGCCCCTCCTCTTTCTCCTCCTCCCTCCTTCCTCCTCCTCTTCCTCCTCCTCCTTCTCCTCCTCACCCACCACAGGTCCGTCTTGTGCCATCTCTCAAAGGTTTCCAATCATCTTAGGTCTTCCTCACATGCTCAGGAGGAGGAGGAGGAGGAGGAGGAGGATGTGGTGGTGGTGGTGGTGGTGGTGGTGGTGGTGGTGTTTAGCTGTGGCGAAGAAGAGGAGGAAGAAGAAAAGATGATGATGATGATGATGATGATGATGATGATGATGATGATGATTATGATGACGACAACGATGGTGATGGTGGGTGATAGTGATAATGATGAGTAAGAATAAGGAAGAGAAAGAAGAGGAAGAGGGAAAGAAAGTAGGAGGAGGAGGGGGAGGAGGAGAAAGATGGCGGCTATTCAGTACATGAAATAAATGAAATAGACAGGGAAAATTAGAGGACAAAACAATGATAAGGAAAGAAGGAAGAAAAATTAAGAAAATAAGGAGAAAAAGAAACAAGGGAGGATCTTGTATGTAAATACCACAAATATCAAAGGAAAATAGGAGAGAGAGAAGATAAATAACAAGCAATGAAGAAGAGAGAGAGAGAGAGAGAGAGAGAGAGAGAGAGAGAGAGAGAGAGAGAGAGAGAGAGAGAGAGAGAGAGAGAGAGAGAGAGAGAGAGAGAGAGAGAGAGAGAGAGAGAGAGAGAGAGAGAGAGAGAGAGAGAGAGAGAGAGAGAGAGGTTATGAGGGATTAGTGGAAGAGAAACAGGTACAAGAAAGAGATTAGAAAGAGACGAATAAAAGATGAAAAATAGAGAGAAAACAATAAGGAGAATAAAAGGACGATAAACAGAAAAAAAAGAAAGTATACG
>NC_087175.1:17145892-17173392 GCF_035594125.1 Scylla paramamosain
TCTTAGACTGTGGTGGTCTGGTAATGTTAGGAGGGTATCAGTAACCTACCACCTGAAAGTTATGTATCTTCAATGGGAATCTAGGCATGGTACTCTTAAACTACGACACGAGATAACTTCAGTGGGCTCTGAGTGGCTTGGTCAACTGTCGCGTTCTTACTGAGGACACACTAATAAACTGACATAGAAGAAACTCACATCAATAGTTATAATGTATGAGCTGTATTCTTAAACTACGGTTGTTGTATATAAGAGCCACGTATCTACAATGGCAATAGGGATTATACTGCGGTGCTCTGGGCGTGTGAGGAGGATATTAGTTACCTGTCATACAGAAGACACACGTATCTACATTTACAATACATGGACTGTACATATAAAGACGCTTATGCTCAGATTTTGAATAATCCTTCTTGCTGTCCTAGATCAGAGTTCCTTCCCTCATAATAGAAAAAAAATAAATAAAGAAATAAAAAAATGGCGATAGGAGAAACGAGGAGTGTGTAGGGAAGAGAATGTTGAAGATGAATCTACTCGCAAAGAGAAAGAAAGGAAGACTTAATAGAAGGTTTATGGAGGCAGTGAAAGAAGAGATGATTGCAATGGCTGTGACTTAGGAAGGCGCAGAGGAACAAATATGTTGGAGAAATTGGATCTGCTGTGGCTGATCAACACTTGCATCTTCTCTAACACTACATAGATACACAAGCCATTACAGACCTACAGGCCACGAGGTGACCCGACATAGGACTACGAAGAAAGTAATAGTAGTAAAAAAAGACAGCATATCAGAAGGCTATCCCCCCACCCTCCACTCCCTCAGGTATAAGCCGTACATGAAACAAAACAAAAATAAATACCTTGGGAAGTCTAAAAAAATATAAACCCGAAGGAAATGTTATAGGAAAGAATGAAAACATATGAAATGAGATGTTCCCATTTCCTCGGGGAGACTTTCTAAAGACTATTGTGTATTCATATATTTCATTATCTAATTATTTTGTCATAATTCTTAAACTCTCACCTTATTTTCAAATTTTAATTTCATATATTCTTAGTGTGTATCTGAATAAGAAAGAGACCGAAAAACAACAACAACAACAACAACACACACACACACACACACACACACACACACACACACAATGGTGATGAGCCTGGCGGTGGAGTGAGTGGAGTGGAGCGAGGCAAGGAGTGAGTGGAGGCAGCTAGACGGGAGGCACAGGCGAGAAGCGCGGGCGGGAGTGGAGACGGGAGGGAATCAGGAGGAGGCGCAGGGTGGAGGCGAGGCGGGCTGGGGGTGAGGCGGGAGGCAGAGTCATTGAGGCGTCCTCCAGGGAGCGACATGCAGATTAAAAAACAGGCAAACAAACCCGTGTTGGCGGCGCTGCTCCCTCAAGACTGGCGGCAATGCAATCCTTAATCTTGAGCCTCCTGTGTGTGCATGTGTGTGTGTATGTGTGTCATTGTGCAGTTATGTGTGTCTGTGCTCTCTCTCTCTCTCTCTCTCTCTCTCTCTCTCTCTCTCTCTCTCTCTCTCTCTCTCTCTCTCTCTCTCTCTCTCTCTCTCTCTCTCTCTCTCATTCAGAAATAGACTAAGAATATATGAATTCGGTATATGAACATAAGATGAGATTTTACGAAATATGAATAAAAGTGTGTGTGTGTGTGTGTGTGTGTGTGTGTGTGTGTGTGTGTGTGTGTGTGTGTGTGTGTGTGTGTGTGTGTGTGTGTGTGTGTGTGTGTGTGTGTGTGTGTGTGTGTGTGTAGTGGTGGTAGTAATAGCAGTATAAGTAGAATACCTATTATAAAGCGCCTTATTTATGTACTGCTTTCATTACATTACCACTTTATTAAGAGGTAACCATCAGTGAAAAAAAATGCAAAAAAAAAAAAAAAACTTACCTCAAGAAGTGCTCACAACAACACACCAACTTCAGCATTTTTCCCTCAGTGTGCGTCAGTGCGTCCCATTAACAATGAAGCTGCCCCTCAGCGCTGCCCTCCCACCCACCACGTGAAGCAGGACAACTCTCGTAATAAAAAAATAAAAATAAATAAAAATAAATAAATAAATAAATAAATAAATAAATAAAAGACGGAGGCAGAGAAAACAAAAATATAATGTCAACTCCTTTGAACAAATAATCTTCAATTTTCCCACTCAAATTAAAACTGGAAAAAAAAACGAAAAAATAGGTGAAAAAAAATGATAACATGAACTTGTCAACAAATATTCTTTCATTTTCATTTTCATTCTTAGAAAAAAATAATAATCTTCAATTTCCTTACTCACTTTTGTTTATTGTCTCGTCCACCACCTTTTTTTTTTTTACCTGCTGACTCTCTCTCTCTCTCTCTCTCTCTCTCTCTCTCTCTCTCTCTCTCTCTCTCTCTCTCTCTCTCTCTTTCTCTTCTTCCCGTCCTCGCTTCTTTAAGTAACTTCTTTCCCCGCTCGATAACTCCCGCCCGTCCTCCACCTTACTCTCCTTCCCATCTCCCCCTCCCTCCTTTCCTCCTCCCCTCCTACCCTTCGCAAACTTTTCTTCTCCCTCACCACTAAATCTCACCTTTCTTCCCTCCTCGAACTGCCTTTTACTTTCTTACTTTTCCCCTCCCCTTCGTCTACTTCCACGTGTGTTTTCTTTATATTTTTCTTCCCCCTCTTCCACCTATCCGTGTCTTTTCCATTTTCTCCTCCCTTCTTCCACCTCGACCAGTGTTTTCTTCCCTATTTCCTCTTTCTCTCTCCTTTTCCTTTCATTTTTACCTTCTCGATACCAACCTATCAATTCTTTTCATCTTTAACACTTTTTTTTTCTTCTTGTCCCACGAACTGCTAAACCCTCTTCTTTTTGTCCTTCCCGCTACATCTAACCTACCAATCCTTCATTTTTCTTCTCCTAGTAAATCTCTCGTCTCTTACTTCTGGCCATGAACCTTACTCTTCTTCCTCTTCTTACGAAATACAAAACTCTTTATTTTCTAACTCCTCTTGGTACTAAGAATCTCGTCCTCTTTCTTCCTTCCAATTGAACTTTTTTTTCTTTCCTTTTCCCTTTACATGTCTAACTCATTTTCACCTTCCCCATTCTCTTCTAATCCTTTACAGTAGTCTTCTTTCTATATTTCTTCTCCCTTACTTTCGTCCACTAACCCTTCTGATTCCTTCTTTTCCCTTTAAATACAAAAATCCCTTCCATTTAAATTCCTTCAACTCAGCCAACTCCTTCTTTTTTTTATTCCAGTCTTGGCAAGCTCTTTCTCCTTTCTTTCCCAATCACACGCAAACTCATCTGTTCCTTCCTTCTTACTCTCATCCACTAACCTATCTGCTTCCTCCCCAGATCCTTACAACTCTTCAACCTTTCTTTTATTTTCCTCCTTTTGCAAAACCAAGCAAAGTACTTCTTTGTTCTCTCTTCTTTCCCATACCTGGCAAACTTCCTATATATGTATTCCTTTTCCCTTACTCTCGTCCATTAACTCCTCTCCATCCTTCTCTTTCCTTGCACTAACACATCTTTTCTTTCTCTTTCTTTTACAGACACTAGTAAAATCCTTGTATATTCCTTCCTTCCTCCTTGTTCTCATCCTTTAAACATCCTCCTTTTTTTTTTTACTAACCCTTCTGCTTCCTCCCCAGATCCCCCCATTTGGGTCGCGAAGCCCCCGGAGAAGGTAGACGTGTTTGAAGGGGCGGAGCTGATCATCACAGCCGAGGCATTGTCTAACCCCGGCCCCGTCAGGTGAGTCTTCGTCGCTTCCGTACTGTTAAGGTTTGGCGCCATGTACTTGTCTCCTCCAGTTGTTTTTATTCCTTGCATTCCCTTATGTTCTACCGCAATTCCATCCCTTCATCTCACTCTCTGTCCTCTTCCCCTCCTTCGTGCTGGCGCTCGTCTCAGTTCTCCTCCAGGTTTTGTGTCTCAGACGGATATGAGGGAGAGACAAGCGAGAAACAGAGAATGTGAGGTTAGGCGAGGACTGGGTACGCAGGAGGGAGGGAAGACTAAACAGGTAAATAGAAAAGGGAAAGATAGACAGGTGACGAAATACCAGATGGAAAAATGTTGATAGATAGAAAGACAGGGAAGCATTGTGAGAATATGGTTAGGCGAGGACTGGGTACAGGAGAGGGAAGGTTATACTGGCAAACAGACTAAACAGGTGGGCAGATAAATAGGGAAAGATAAGGGAGAGATAGACAGGTGAAGAAATGCAAAGTAGAAAAGTGTAGATAGAGAGAAAGACGAGCAAGGAGTGTGAGAATTTGAAGTTAGGCGGGGACTGGGTGTGGATGAGGGATGGAAGGCTAGATACACAGACATGCAGACAGGTAGGCAGGTAAGTAGGGAAGGGAAAGAAATGCAAGTGTAGGTAAATAGATGAATGAGGTATTGAAAACAGACACGAATGAATGGACGTTGTAACACAGACACACACACACACACACACACACACACGAAAAGGAACTACTCGTATATAAAAAAAAAAAAAAAACATACATAATTTATAAATAAAAAAAACATAAATATACAAATAAACAAACCAACACAACATAAACAAACGCTGACAACCTACTTCACTAAACTCAAATATTTCCAAGGAACTGAAGTCTATTCCTGTCCTGTCTATCATCAAATCAAATCAGTCCATCACACAGCAGTTCATCTCTCTTCTAAGCCTCCTCCACTGAACAGCATTATCTGTGAACCAATATCTTCCTTCCATCTCTCCTAAATAAAAATCACTGTTACGGGAACTCGGTACTACAAGACGTGATCTCCCTGACTGAAGAGGCTTACCAATATCTCCTTCCATTGCGTCACCAAGGAACACAAAGGATGAGCAAATAATGGTACAAAGATGTGTTGGCCCTTTAGAGTTTATATAAGTTAATTACACACACACACACACACACACACACACACACACACAATGAATAACTACTGACACGCTCTCTCTCTCTCTCTCTCTCTCTCTCTCTCTCTCTCTCTCTCTCTCTCTCTCTCTCTCTCTCTCTCTCTCTCTCTCTCGAACGCATAGACACTGATGCAGAGAAATGAATATAGATTTCTTATAGATCCCCCCACCTCCACCCAATCCCCCTCCCTTCTCCCTCCCTCCCTCTCCTCTCCTCCCTCCCTTATGCCCCTCTCTCCCTTCCTTCCCTCCACGCTGCCTCCCCTCTCTTAGTATTCATCCCCACCCTTCCCTCCTCTCCTCTACCTCCACCGTCCATTCATTTCAATACTGGCAACGCAGGGCTTCCTTTGGCGGGAGGAAGAGAAAGAGGGGGAGGAAGAGGAGGAGGAGATATGCTTCACCGTGCCTCCTACAATGCCTCTTGAAGGGAAAGAAGCCTGGAGGTGTGGGAAGCAAAGGTGAATACTTCTTCCTCTTCTCTTCTCTTCTTCAAGCTTCTCTTTTTTTCTTCTTCACGCTTACTCTCTCTTCTTCACGTTTATCTTTCTCTTCTTCATATTTTTTTCTGTATTTTTTATCTCTTCACGTTTTCTTTCTTCATTAGTTTATCTTCACGCTTCTTGTTTCTTCTCTTCTCCATCCTCTTTTTGCTTCTTCTCTCTCTTCTTCAGCCTACTCTTGTTTTCTCCCTCTCTTCTTAGGCCCTTGTTTCTTCTCTTTCTCTTCTTTAGCCTCTTCTTTTCATCTCACATTCTACAGTCTCTTCTTGGTTATTCTTCTGTATATTTCTTTTTTTGTTTTATTATCAACACCCTCTTTTCGTATCTTCTCTCTCTCTCTCTCTCTCTCTCTCTCTCTCTCTCTCTCTCTCTCTCTCTCTCTCTCTCTCTCTCTCTCTCTCTCTCTCTCTCTCTCTCTCTCTCTCTCTCTCTCTCTCTCTCTCTTTCTTTTTCTTTTCGTTTTCTATATTTTTGGTAACGTAGCTGCAGGGATGACTTTGTTAACTGTAATGTCTTTCTGTGTCTCAGTTGATTTCATTGTAAAACTGCGCATCTCCCTTGGTTCTCATTTTCTTTTTTATCTTAAAATTCTCAAACATCAGATTGGGTTTATTTATTTATTTATTTTATTTTTTTTTTCGAGAATGACAAACTTTGGTGAGAAACTTGTCATATCGTCTTACAGTTCTCCATTTTTTTTTTCTATTTATTTATTTATTTGTTTTTATTTTATTTTATTTTTTTTTGTGTGTGTGTTTTATTCTCGGTTTGTGTAGATTTTAATGTGAAATAAGTAAACATACATTTTTCTCCCCATTTAACAGTAAAACTCTAAACAAACTTGTCATGCTCAACTTTTGCGGATCTAATCTAATTGCAGATTACAATTATGTCTAACTTGCTGTCATCGTATTATAAAAGAGAGTAAAGTCCTTTTTTTTTTTTTTTAATCTTAAAAGGTAAGACCAAAAGAAACATGTCATATTTTAAAGGTAAACTGATGGAAAAAAAGATCCCGATTTTTGCTTACGTAATTAAAATGAAGACTTTCACAATAACGAATACTGAGTTTGCTTTGATTTTAATGTGGAACGGAGTGAATACATTCGTTTTTTTTTTTCACCCTCTCTCTACTAAAACACACAGAAAAAAAAAAGGAAGAAAAAAATTAGTGCTGGGTTTTGCTCCTTTTTTTTTTTTCCAGAGAAAATTCATCACATCAGTTCCATGTAATATCTTTAACAATTTTGCGTAGAGTTTTGACGTAAAGTTGAGACCGTTTCTCTCTCTCTCTCTCTCTCTCTCTCTCTCTCTCTCTCTCTCTCTCTCTCTCTCTCTCTCTCTCTCTCTCTCTCTCTCTCTCTCTCTCTCTCTATATATATATATATATATATATACACGAATTGGATTTGGTCAGTCTCCAATGACTAAAATTTTGCTCTATATTAGATCAGCTTCATATATATATATATATATATATATATATATATATATATATATATATATATATATATATATATATATATATATATATATATATATATATATAT
Organism: Scylla paramamosain; assembly: GCF_035594125.1. Taxonomy (NCBI): domain Eukaryota; kingdom Metazoa; phylum Arthropoda; class Malacostraca; order Decapoda; family Portunidae; genus Scylla; species Scylla paramamosain. The sequence goes on from NC_087175.1 coordinate 17,152,872, forward strand.
ATATATATATATATATATATATATAAAGAAGAAATATTGAATCTTTTTTTTTCTTTTTATGTAGGAAGGACACTGGCAAAGGGCAACGAAAATCCAAAAAAAAAAAAAATGCCCACTGAAATGCCAGTCCCACAAAAGGGTCAAAGCAGTGGTCAAAAATTGATGAATAAGTGTCTTGAAACCTCCCTCTTGAAGGAATTCAAGTTATAGGAAGGTGGAAATACAGAAGCAGGCAGGGAGTTCCAGAGTTTACCAGAGAAAGGGATGAATGATTGAGAGTATTGGTTAACTCTTGCGTTAGAGAGGTGGACAGAATAGGGGTGAGAGAAAGAAGAAAGTCTTGTACAGCGAGGCCGCGGGAGGAGGGGAGACATTCAGTTAGCAAGATCAGAAGAGGAGTTAGCATGAAAATAGCGGTAGAAGACAGCTAGAGATGCAACATTGCGGCGGTGAGAGAGAGGCTGAAGACAGTCAGTTTGAGGAGAAGAGTTGATGAGACGAAAAGCTTTTGATTCCACCCTGTCTAGAAGAGCAGTATGAGTGGAACCCCCCAGACATGTGAAGCATACTCCATACATGGACGGAATTTGTTCAGCCTGAAATGATTTCATAATATTGCAGTAGAGAACATGAGATGAGCTACTTGTAGTTTCTCTTAATAAAACATCTTTATCAAACGCAAACACTCCTTTATTTTTTTCTCTCCCTCTACTGATAAAGTCTAAAAAAGGAGAAAATAGGTTCTGGATTTCTTTCTCGAATGACTTCAAAACGTTGCAGCAGATAACATAAAACCTTATAGTTTCTTCCAAAAGATTTTTTTATCCTTAAACTTAAAACCTTCCTCATTCATTTTTTTTGTCTCTCTCTCTCTACCGATAAAGTTTAAAAAGAGAGAAAAAAAAACAATATATAACTGCTGGATTTGTTCGGTCTGAAATGACTTCAAAATGATGCAGAATAAAACGCCAAATCTTTAGCCTGAAACTCAAACACTCATTTATTTATTTATTTCTACCCCATTGCAGATCAAATCTAAAAAATAAGGAGAACAAATGGAAGTGCTAGATTGGTTCAGTCTCAGATTACTTCAAAATAATGTAGTAGAGAGCGTCAGATTCAACTCATGAATTAAACGCTCTTTTGCCATCTCCACCTCGCTTTCTTTCCTGCGTGCGTGGAACGGATATCGAGCAAGCAGTTTTTTTTTCCATTCCATTTTCAGCACCGCAGTTTTCTTTTTTTTTAATCAACTTTCGTAAAAAAAGTATTTTTTTTATACCGTGTTGAATGAACTACTTGTATCTTTTCAGTTCGTAATTATTTTTTTTTGGGGGGTTTGTTTTATTATCTCTGCTTATCCCATCCATCCCATATCTCTCTCTCTCTCTCTCTCTCTCTCTCTCTCTCTCTCTCTCTCTCTCTCTCTCTCTCTCTCTCTCTCTCTCTCTCTCTCTCTCTCTCTCTCTCTCTCTCTCTCTCTCACACACACACACACACACACACACACACACACACACACACACACACACACACACACACACACACACACACATGCAAACACATACAAACATTAGTATATTTTCATAAGTTATTCTTTCTTTGCATCTATGTTTCTTTGTAATTTTTTTTTCTGCTCATCAAAGAAAATTTAAGAGTATGTTGTCTTTTTTTTCTATTTTTTTCTTCAATTACAGCTTCAAATTAAGTTAATACATTAGTTTATTCTAGATACGAGTTGTGTTGTAAACTATTTTTTTTTGTATATTTTCCTTGCTTTCTTTTCTTTGCTTTTCTTTTCATTGCTTTGTATTTTATATTTTTCTAAGCTCTCTTCTCTTTCCTCCCTCCGCAACGCTATCAGAGCAGCGAATAGATTTTTTTCATCTCTCTGATTTTTGCGAATTCATTCACAACGTAGCGTTTTCATGGTAATGTTTTGTAATATAATTTCTTTTACTGATTATTCTCTTTCTCTTTTCTTTTAATTTCATCTCTTGTTTTCTTGCCTCCTCCGATTTTTTTTTTTTACTTTTTTCTTCTACATTTTCACCTTACCCCGGATTCATTCATTATTCTATTCCCGGAAATGTTTCATAAGCTCATTATCCTGATACTATTTTCTTTTTTATTTCTTTTTCCCATAATGATATTCTAAGAGCGTTTTTTTTTTTCTTTTTTCCTCCCACACTGATATTCTTAGAGCGTTTTTCTTCAGCTTTTTTTTTCTTTTTGTCGCTACAATATTCCAAGTTGATTTATCAGTATGATCATTGTAACATTTCATCATAAGGATATTTTCTTGATGTTATAATTCTTCTTTCTTCGTTTAATTTTCTTCTTCCTTTAGTGATATTTTTGTTCTCTCTCTCTCTCTCTCTCTCTCTCTCTCTCTCTCTCTCTCTCTCTCTCTCTCTCTCTCTCTCTCTCTCTCTCTCTCTCTGGAATTCATTCATTAATAGAACCGTAGTAATATATATATATATATATATATATATATATATATATATATATATATATATATATATATATATATATATATATATATATATATATATATATATATATATATATATATATATATATATATATATATATATATATATATATATATATATATACACACATTATTCCTTTGTATTTTCCTTTCTCTCCTGGTTTCATTTACCGCACAAAGTGGTACTCCACGTTTTTTTTTTTTTTCTTATCTTTATCTTTCACTCTTACTACTGCTAATTGCTTCATTAGTTTATTCGGGATACAACTTGCCTCTCAATTTCCACCAATTATCCCTATCTATAAATCTGCTTCATCCTAAATTTCATTATTGACTGCACCAACAACATGACTAGGTTTATTCCATACATCTAACACTCTATTTGAGAAAGGCTTTCCTTCACTTGGCTTTCCTTTCCACCCACAGTGATGTCGAGGAGTAAAGGCGATGTATCTTTACAGGACCGAACACATCTTACCATTATCTCCTGGGAACTGAGTCTTGAATAAGTTGACACGGAATTCACATCACACCTGTTTAAGCTTTCCATACTACTACCCTATTGTATTCAAGACGCTCGCATCTTATCTCTTATTCAGTCCTTACTTACTTCTTAATCCGTTCACTTACCCTTCCCAGCTACTCATATAATTTTCTTCCCTCTTACTGCCACATTCTTCACACTTGCACTTTACCTATCATTCCTTCAACGCTTTTTTTTCTTGTTCATTCTACATTCAGTTCATTCTCTATTATTCACCTTCTTCCACATTCTTTACGAGTACATTTTCTCATTCCTTCTTCATTCCATCCCATTCTACCTTCACAGTTTTTCTCTCACTGGTTCCTCATTTTATTCTTACTTCATCTACCCTTACTTATTATTTATCCTTCTCACCTCAGCCCCATTTAGAGTAACCTATTCCCTCTTATTCCACATTCTACACTCTCTCAGCTTACCTCCCATTTCTTCCCCACTTATTTTATACTGCATCCACACTTAATTATCCTTCCGCACCCGTGCCGCATTTTCATTAACCTCTTAGTAATTATTTCATACACTTCACTCTCATATCTTACTTCTTGCTTCTAACACACTCATTATTTTACTCCATCTACACTTAATCACTTCAATATTTCCATCCCTCATTATATCTCCCATTCATTTTACTACACTCATTCAATCTTTCCCATTCACTTCTCTGCTTCCATTTTTTTCCTTCTTACTGTTTTTCTTCTTCTCTATTTTCATACCTTCAATCTTCCCTAATAAATGAATGAATAAATAAATAAATACACGGAAAACATTTAATATTTTGTCACATTGTCTAAACCTTCTCTCTTTTTCATCCCTCTCTATTCGTCTCTCAATCCTCCTTTCATTCTTCATCCTTTCGTCACTCTCTCCACTATTTTCCTTATATTATTTTTTTCACCCTTAATTTCCTTGCCTCATACTTCTCATATCCCGCCTCATTCTCCCCGTCACGTTATCTCCACACTTTTCATTCTCTTCCTTGCGTACTCTCTCTCTCTCTCTCTCTCTCTCTCTCTCTCTCTCTCTCTCTCTCTCTCTCTCTCTCTCTCTCTCTCTCTCTCTCTCTTCGTCTTCCTCACAAACTTCATTCCATCTCAACTTCATCCCCTCCTTCCTCCTCCCCTTCCCTCCTCTTCCTCCTCCTCCTCCTCCTCCTCCTCCTCCTCCTCCTCCTCTCTCCCCTTCCGGCGCCCTTACCACCAAGTCTTATCATCACCTTCGCATGTCAGTCACCATCTCATCATTTTCCCGATACGGTCCTAACTTGCAAACTCCGCAGACCATCCCTGCACCACCACCACCACCACCACCACCACCACCACCACCACCACCATCACCACCACCACCACCACCACCAACACCGCCACGACTTAGATTCCAATGCAGTGTTTTTATGTTTTCCATTGATTATCGCTGTCAACCACTACCACCACCATCACTACCACCATTACTAACAACAACAACAACAACACTACAATCACCACCACTACCACCACCAATACCACTACAAACAGTACTAGCTTCAGCATTACCACAACTACTACCACCATCACCACTACCACCATCACCACCACCACCACCACTGACTACAACAACACTACCACCACCATTTTATTCTTATTTCCTTTTTTTTTTCGTTCCTTCACCATTTTCTTTCCCACATAAATCCCTCTCACTCACCTCTATCTTCTTTGTCAATATTTTTTTCTTTCATCAATAATGTTTTATACTTTCCTCTCACTCATTCTACCAATCTCGTCACGCTCCTTCTTTCTTCCTAATATACTTTTTTTTTATGTTACCCTTAAATTCCTTAGCCTCTCATTTCCTCTCATTTTTAACAACAAATTTACTCCTAAAATCTCTTATTCCCTCCCAATATTTTTTTTTCTGATGTCCTTTCATTTTTACAGTAATCATTCCTTTCTTTCCTACAGCTAAGTATCACAACCTCGGTTCTCTCATTCCTTTACTTCACGTCTCTTTCTTCTTCCTACTTTTTGTTCTCCTTCTTCCCTTTTATTCCCTCACTTCCACTTCTCATTCCCTTACATCTTTTTTACACCAATTATTTTTATCCTTCCTTCAAGTCAATATCGGCATATACATATATATATATATATTTTTTTTTATTCCTACATTTTCTTATCCACCTCATTAGTCTTCATTAATTTCCTTACATTTTTACACCAATTACTCCTCTCCTTTCAACAATTATCATCACATTCTCTTATTCTTTCGTTTCACACTCTTTCATTTTGGCTACTTTATTCTTACTATCCTCCCTTCTTCTTTATTTTATAACTCCTGTACCTTCTTATTTCTCGCACTTTCATTTATCATTCCTAGCATCTTTACACCACACATCTCATTCCTTCTTACAACATTACCATCACATCCATTTCTTCATTCTCTATCTCTCTCTTATTAACCTTACTTTCATTACTCAGTCCTTACAGCTTTAAAACAATTATTTTTTTCCCTTCTTATACCCCAAAATCATTATAATTACTCCCTCGTTTCTTCACCCCACGCACTTCGTTCCTTCCAAAACCTCAATATCTTAACAGCCATTTCCTTATTTATCATGTATTATTTCCCTTACTTTCACTTCTCATTCGCTCATATTTTTACACCAATTGTTATTTTCCTTCTTAAAGCTCAATACTTTTTTTTTATTCCTTTACGTTCTTCTCTTACTTTCATTTATTATTCATAGTATCTTTATACCAATCATTCGTCTTCTGACTACTTTCACTTCCTCATTTACTGGTCTCCTTCACGCCCTTCATTCTCTCTCCTAGGTATTCGTGACGCCGGCGTGAGAAGGAGCTGGAGGCGGGGCCGGAGGGAAAGCTTCACCTCGGCCTAGTCAGCAGGTCCTTCTCTGGCCGCTACTCCGTCAACGCCTCCAACATGTTCGGCCACGTCACCGCCGACTTCTATATCAACGTGATGTGTGAGTGTATCTGGGCTGGGTGTGGTTGTTGTGTGCTTGAGTTTTTGAGGTTTTGTTAGTTTTGTTGGGATTTTTTTGTCTCTGTCTGTCTGTTATTGTCTTTGCCTCTCTCTGTCTGCTTGTGTTTGCCTTTGTCTCTCTCTCTCTCTCTCTCTCTCTCTCTCTCTCTCTCTCTCTCTCTCTCTCTCTCTCTCTCTCTCTCTCTCTCTCTCTCCCACACACAAAACACACTCCTATTCCTCGTCTCCCCACAAACATTTTCAGTCATTAACATTTTCTTCATCAAACCATGTAAATTTCCCTCCATCTGTTTAAGCTTCTCTTCTACTTTCATTAAACTTCGTGAAACTCTTAGTACCACACAGATGCGTCAATGGAAAAACAATTAATTTACCTTTTTTTACAGGCAGTCAGTTCTTCCCATCATCATCTACAACTTTAAAAAGACTTTTTTTCTTACTGCAGTCTCTTATAATACGTACTTCGGTAGTTTGGCCAAGATTAAATTATAATTCTTTATGTTCATCCAAACAATTACAGTGATCTAAGTGTTAAGAAAAGACAACCGCACCAGTAAAAAAAGGTTAACATATGCTTTTAACACTTGTATCATTCAGTAATTCGCAATGAAGCCCTCTGTCACTCAATGCCTATACCAGAGTCAGGAATTTTCTTGTCTTCCAACACGATACTTGTGCTTCCCCTTTCTTATATGTTTTCTCCATCTTTCTCCTCTCTTCATCTTTTTTCCCTTTCCTTCATTCCTCCAGTCTTTTAATTATTTATTCTCTTTCCTTCACTTATAACGGAACACATTCATATTCTAACATCTCTCTAACTAATCCCCCTCTTTCCCCGGCGCGCGGCAGACGGGCCGGAGGACATCACGGCGGACGAGATGGTGACGGTGAACCAGGGCAAGACTGTGTCCATTGAGTGCACAGCGTCAGGCAACCCGCCCCCCACCATCACCTGGACACGGGGCGCCGCCACCTACAACAGGTAACTCCCGACACGTAACTATCTTCACCTGTTTTTTTTTTTTTCTTTGTTGATTTTTTTTTCACTTTGTTGTTTTCGTTCTTGATCTTTCCTCTTCCTCTTATTACTACTGTTGTTACTACTACTGCTGCTGCTACTATTACTATTACTGCCACTACTACTACTACTACTACTACTACTACTACGACTACTACTACTACTACTACTACTAATACAACTATTACTACTACTATTACTAGTACTACTACTACTACTACTACTACTACTACTACTACTACTACTACTACTACTATTTGTAATACTATTATTACTACTACCACTACTGTTGCTGCTGCTAATACTCGTACTGTTACTACTACTACTACTACTACTACTACTACTACTACTACTACTACTACTACTACTACTACTAGTATTAACAATGCTACTACTAACACTGCTAAGTCCTAAGCCTTATCCTATCTATATTATTCTTCTTTCTTCGCCATACTTCGCTGCGCCGTCCTCGCCCTCGTCTTCCTCCTCCTCCTCCTTCTCCTTCTCCTCATACTATTATTAATCTTACTACTATCGATTCTGTTACACACACACACACACACACACACACACACACACACACACACACACACACACTAACAAAGAAGAGGCAAGCAAACACAACTAAATAAACAGTGAACTTTTCAAACACTTCTCCCCCCCAAAAAAAAAGTTTGTTTGGCAGAATGAAACAGAGAGAGAGAGAGAGAGAGAGAGAGAGAGAGAGAGAGAGAGAGAGAGAGAGAGAGAGAGAGAGAGAGAGAGAGAGAGAGAGAGAGAGAGAGAGAGAGAGAGAGAGACTTCAACACCAGCGGAAAGAATCATCTGAAGTAGAAGAGGGAAGGAAGAGAGGAAAGAAAAGGGAGAACAATGAAAAGGAAATGGAAGAAAAGAAGAAATGAGAAGGCGAGAGAAAGGGAAGAGAAAGTCACAGAACAGGAAATAGTAATAAGAATAACAGGATAACAAGAAGGGAGAGGTAATAAACATTAGGGGAGAGATAACAGAAGAACAATGAGGAGGATTAAATGATAAGAAAGGGAAGAAAGGAATAACAAAAGAGGAAAAGAAGAGGAAGAAAAGAAAGAAGAGGAGGAAGATGGGGAAATCGAAAACTAGAATAGGCGCGAGAAAAATAAAAAAAAACAGGAAAGAAAATATCAAAAGAAAATAAAAATACGAAAGAGAGAAAAAAGTAAAAAAAGAAAAGAAAGAGAAGAAAAAATAAAACAAGGAGAAAAAGGAGAAAAATGGATACAACGCGAAAGAGATGAGGAGAGAGAGGTAGAGGTAAGGTGAGAGTGAGAGGTAAGGAAGAGGGAAGGAGGGAGGGAGGGAGTTGATTAAATGATTGTCCATTTGGCACCACAACAATGAGGTCATATGGAGGGGAAAGAGGAGGGAAAGAGGAGGGGAAACTGGGAGAGGAAGAGAGAAGAGGAGGAGGAAGAAGAGGAGGAGTGAAAAAAAGGAAGCAGAAGAGAGACAATAGAGAGAAACAGAGGAGGAGAGACTGAGAAAAGGAAAGAAAGACGAGGGGGGAAACTGGGAGAGGAAGAGAGAAGAGGAAGAAGAGGAGGAGGAAGAGGAAGGTGTGTGAAATAAAAAGGAAAGAAAGGAGGAGAGAAACAATATAGGGAGATGGAGGGGGAGAAGAGGAAGAGTAAAGGAAACTGTGAGAGGGAAAGAGGGAAGGAAAACTGAAGAGGCAGAGAGAGAAGGAAGAAAAGATGGATGAGTGAAAAAAATGAAAGAAAGGAGGAGAAAACTAATACACAAAGAGAAAGAGGGAAAGAGTGAGAGGAAGAGGAAGAGAGACGGAGAAAGGCAGGGTGACGAGGAGGAAAGGAGAAATAATACAGGAAGGAGAAGGAAGAAGGGGGAGGAAAGGAAACAGGGAAAGGAAGGAGGATAAACAAAACGTGGAGAAGAAGAGGACGAGAAATAACGAAACTGGAGAGGAAGAGGAGAAGTAAAAGAAAAAAAAAGGAAAAAAGGAGAGAGAAGCAAAACAGAAAGAGAAAAACAGGAAAAGACAAGGAAATTATAGAAAAAGACAGGAAAATAAAAAGAGAACAGAGTGACGAAGAAAGGAGGAGGGATAATAAAAAAAGGAAAAGGAAAGAAGGGAGAAGGAAAACAGGGAGAGAAGTAGTAAAACAGGTAAGAACAAATGAGAAAAGTAAACGAACGGGAAAGAACGAAGAGAGCAAAATGGAGCAAAATAGAGACAAAAAAGATTAAACAAGAAGATAAAATGGAGGAGAGGAAAAATACGAAAAAAGAAAGAAAAGTAGAGAGGGGGGGGAAAACGGAAGGGAGACAGATATAGGAAAAAGAGAAAATGAAGAGAAAAAAGACAGAGGAAAAAAGGTTCAGGAAGATTAGTGATTTTTTTATGGAAATAAGTGAGGTGGTGAGAGGATTAAAAGAAGAGGAAAAAAAGCTCGAGAAGGGAAAGAAAGACAAAAAGAAAGAGGAACGAGAAAGTAAAAAGAAGGACGGAGGGATGGAAGGAGGGAGGGAAGATAGTAGTTTTAAAAAGACAAGAGGAAGGAGAAAAAAAAAAACATGGAAAGGAAGGAGAAGGGGGAAGAAGGAAGAAGAAAGGAAAGAGGAAATACAGAACGATGATTGACAGAAAATGGAGAGAAGAAGAAAAATCGAAGGAAAACAGGAAATAAGCAATGGAGGATGAAAAGTAAAGGAAGAAAAAAGGGAAGGCAGCGAGGGAGGGTTGGAGGAGGAGGAGGAGGAGGAGGAGGAGGAGGAGGAGGAGGAGGAGGAGGAGGAGGAGGAGGAGGAAGAAGAGGAGGAGGACGAGGAGGAGGAGGAGGAACTGTGATTGTTTATACAGCTGTAGGCAATCAATTTTCCCCTCGAGTCAGCTGTTAGTTCAGGGGAAGAGTGTGTGTGTGTGTGTGTGTGTGTGTGTGTGTGTGTGTGTGTGTGTGTGTGTGTGTGTGTGTGTGTGTGTGTGTGTGTGTGTGTGTGTGTGGTGGAAATTTGGACAAACTGAGTGGTCTGAAGTATGCTTTCGACACTGAAATTTCCTCTCTCTCTCTCTCTCTCTCTCTCTCTCTCTCTCTCTCTCTCTCTCTCTCTCTCTCTCTCTCTCTCTCTCTCTCTCTCTCTCTCTCCCTCCTCTGAACCCATTTGTCAAGCAAAGAAATGCCTCATTCACGAACAATAATAATGACTCTCTCTCTCTCTCTCTCTCTCTCTCTCTCTCTCTCTCTCTCTCTCTCTCTCTCTCTCTCTCTCTCTCTCTCTCTCTCTCTCTCATTACCCAATCACCACAGACATTTTCCGCCGGTGAACACAATTACTACTGATCCAAGATAATTAGCTCGTAACTGGCCGCGCTAACCGCCTCACCTGCCGACCCGCAGCTAACCTGCTTAAAACTGGTGATTAAACTGTCAACCCACCCCTGAAAATGTTGCGCCTCCCTTAACACGCTGCAGGGTGGAAGGACACGGGAATTATGAGTAGAGGGTGGGAGCAATATGCCTTCCTTAACCTGTGTGTGGAGGGAGTAAAGAAGCTATAAATAAGTGGAGGGAGGAATGTGGAAGGAATGGTGGGGTTATCAGTGGAGAGGAGAGAAGTGTTACTTTTATTGTCCTGTGTGGAAGAAGTGGATGATTTGTGAACGGATGGGAGAGGAATGTGGCTCCCTTAACCTCGTGAGGGTGGAGAGATGGGGGAGTTATGAATGGATGGGGGAGAAGGTGGATGGAGTGGAGGGAGTTAAGAATGGATGGGGAGGGAGGTTACCAATTAATGGAGGGGGAATGTGAAGAACTGTGGGAGGAGTGGAGGATTTTGTGAAAGTGAAAGGAGCTTAAATTGTTTTCAAAATGTTTGTGAAATGTTTCAGCAAACTTGTTTGTTTTCAAACACTTTTTTCAAATTTTCTTTCCAAACAATGATTCATGTGGTGGAAAGCTCTGTTCGGATAAGATTATGTTATCTAACGTAACCAAGCCTAATTTAACCTGACCAAACCTAACCTAACCTAATTTAACCTAACCAAACCAAACCTACCGTAACATAGCCTAACCTAACCTAAACTAACCAAACCAAACCTAACCAAACCTAACCTGATCAAACTTAAACTAACCTCAAGTAACAACAAAAACTAACTTACCAAGCATTAAAACTAGATAGATTGGCTGGTATTCCTATGACGCACGGGTGGTGGCTTGGTGGCGGCGCTGACTGGCTGGCTCGGCGGTTAGTTGCCTCTGTGGCTCGGTGGCTCGTTGACTCGGCGGTTTCCCTGCTTGCGTCGCGGCGTGTTCGTGTTATTAGTGTCGCCGGAGCGCGGAAAAATAGAAGAGTGTGGCCTGAAAACTTTGCTATATTACGGCGTAGTCTCGCTCGGTCGGCCTCGCTTATTGCTGGTATGAAATTTGTGAGGGATACGAGACACACAGAGAGAGAGAGAGAGAGAGAGAGAGAGAGAGAGAGAGAGAGAGAGAGAGAGAGAGAGAGAGAGAGAGAGAGAGAGAGAGAGAGAGAGAGAGAGAGAGAGAGAGAGAGAGAGAGAGAGAGAATTTTCCTTTATCCTATTGTGGTATTGTCTTTGTCGTTCTCACCAGGTTAATCTAATTCTCTCTCTCTCTCTCTCTCTCTCTCTCTCTCTCTCTCTCTCTCTCTCTCTCTCTCTCTCTCTCTCTCTCTCCCTCCCTATGTTACCATCACCTTTTCCATCTCCCTCTCCCCTGCAATATTTTCCTCCTATTTCACACACCCTCTCCCTTCTCTTAGCTTCCTCTCTTCTCATCTCCTCCTTTTTACCTTCCCTACCTGTTGTCTTGTTATCTTCTTTCCTCCCTTCCTCTCCTCTCATTCACACCTCTAACATTTCCTGAGTTTTTTTTTTTTTAATATATCTTTTCTCTTTTGCATTTTTTTCCGCCCTTCATCTTCTAAGCTTCGTCACCTTATATAATTTTCTACTCTCTACCTTTCTTTCTTCTTCCAGCCTTTCTTCACCTTTACTCTGATCTTTATTTTGCCACTTTTCTTTCGCTTACGCCTCTTCCTCATGCTTCTATTACTCTTCAAAAGTTTCCTTTCCTGTGTATTCTTTTTTTCTCCTCCGTTCGTGCTGTGTCATACTCGTATTTCCTTCTCCTCTTCTGCCCCTTCACACATATTCGCAACCTACAGTGTATGCGTGATAAGTAACATGATATTATATTCCTCCGCTTACTCCAGCCTGCCAATGTACAGTATATCCTTATCTTGCAGCGTGTGATGTTCTTCCTATTTCCCAGTTTTAGATGCTTATTAAATTTTACTTTCGTAAGTATTTCACTTGCGGGCAATTTCCGCAATTATCTACAGCTTTTTTAAGAGATATGTTCAAACTAGTGACTCCTTAAATAGTTTTGTAATTTCGGAAAGACAAATATTAATGTCCTGTTTAATTATTTTCCTTTTTTTTCTATGTCCAAAAAAACCGTGAATGTGAATTGTGAATGTGAATACGACGGCGACAACACTGAATGGTTTAAATATTCTCAACATCCACCAAACCAAACACTAAGCACCTCAAGACAACCAGAGCACCACTAAAAGCTTCACACAGTACATTAACAAACCAGCAAACTTCTCTTGTATTCCCTACACCACCTTTCCTTTTCTTCCAAACACACAGCTAGCCTCTTCATTTGACCTAAATCCTAACATTTACTCCACGTCTTCCTAACACTAAACTCTACTCCTTAACACTTAAACGTAACTCACACATAACTCACACAGCACACTTACATAACACATACCTAACCTAACAAAATGTAGCCTTCCCCATATAACACACTCACATAACACATACCTAATCATCCCTACATAACACACTCACATAACACATACCTAACCTTCCCTATTTAAAAAACTCACATAACATATCTAACCTATCCTCCCCACATAACACACACTCACGTAACACATACCTAAACTAACCTAACCATTCCAACGCTCAACATTTACCTCTATTCAAAACTTTAATTAGACATTAACACCTAAAAATGTCTCTTTCTTATACCACCAACAGCCAATATATTAACCTCTCTCCTCTCCTTTCTTCTCCCTAGCACCTCCACGCCGCTGGCCTCGAGTGTGGGCGTGGCACACCTGGTGGTGGAGGAGGCGCGCTGGCGGGACACAGGCGTCTACCTGTGCCACGCTGCCAACAAGGTGAACCAACCGCCGCCCGCCACCACCAAATTTATAGTGACACGTGAGTAGAAAGTAAAGAAAATATTAATATAAGTAAATAACTGAACAAATAAATAAGATAAATAAAATAAAAGGGAGGAGGTTAAGAGAAGTGGAGTACGTACAGAAGGATGTAGGAATGAAAAAAAAAAAAGTGAGTTTTAGTGTCAAGTGAGAGAGAGAGAGAGAGAGAGAGAGAGAGAGAGAGAGAGAGAGAGAGAGAGAGAGAGAGAGAGAGAGAGAGAGAGAGAGAGAGAGAGAGAGAGAGAGAGAGAGAGAGAGAGAGAAAGCTAAACAAAACTCAACAGTACTAACAACCCTTTTCTTTTCTTCCCGCCCACGTCCACGCACACAGAGCCAGCGACAGAGGTAGAGGGCGGGGAAGGAGGGCAAGGGTCGTGGGCGTCTGTGGGCGGCAATGGGCGGCTGGTGTGTCACGTGAGAGCCGCGCCCCCGCCCTCTTTCCAGTGGGTGAGAGCGAGTGGAGAGGTGGTGAAGATGAGTGAAAAGTACATCATTCACAGACCCAGGGTAAGGAGAGAGAGAGAGAGAGAGAGAGAGAGAGAGAGAGAGAGAGAGAGAGAGAGAGAGAGAGAGAGAGAGAGAGAGAGAGAGAGAGAGAGAGAGAGAGAGTGCTGGGGTTTGAGAAAGGGAATAGTAATAATGTCTTTAGCTTGAAACGTGACAAATATTTATGTAATGTATTTTTGTAACTTACCTATTACATTATATAACTGTACTGAGAGAGAGAGAGAGAGAGAGAGAGAGAGAGAGAGAGAGAGAGAGAGAGAGAGAGAGAGAGAGAGAGAGAGAGAGAGAGAGAGAGAGAGAGAGAGAGAGAGAGAGAGAGATTCATCCTTCATCACTATTTTCAAATTTTTTTCTTACTATTGAAAATGAAAGATTTCATAACACACAAACACACAGACACACACACACACACACACACACACACACACACACACACACACACACACACACACACATACAGACACTCGTTTCGGATTCTTCTTCTATATTTTTTTTTTTTTTGTGAGTGGCATAGTGAACATTATTTTTTTCATCTTTTACTTTTATTTTCTTTGGTATCTCTCTCTCTCTCTCTCTCTCTCTCTCTCTCTCTCTCTCTCTCTCTCTCTCTCTCTCTCTCTCTCTCTCTCTCTCTCTCTTCTACGTCAGATTTTTTTTTTAAAAGCCACTTAAACATTATTCCTTTCAAAGTAAAATAAGAAAAATCTCGTTTTCTTTATAATATCCTGGCCTTGACATTAACACATATATAAAAAAAAAAAATAGGAAGGTCATTCCACCACCAGCCTCAATAAAGTAACATTATATTATATGAAAACACCATGAAGAACCTTATTCATACTGATGATACTTGCACTCCTAACATATCACATACTTTCGCATGATGGCACCCTTTAAAAAGCTTATTATTACAGTATCACATTACACTTTCAAACACGCAATTACGCGACAAAGAGGATCGTGGACCGTGAAAAATATCATTACCTGGAGAAAGGAGGCTTTATTTTGAAAAGTATTTCCACTCGCTGCGTGTGTGATGTCACCCACGCGTCGCTGTTTTTACGTCCCTAAGGTCATGGAGCAATAATAATCCGGATAGCTGTACTTAGAAAATGTGAGGTGAGAGATATTGTTTCAAAATTCCCAAAGGTCATAAATAATATACATTGCACAACTGTACTAAGAAAAAACATATTATTGGGAGAAGAGAGACATCATTTTTAAAAGTTACAGATGTTATAAAGTAACAGAAACCGGATAACCATACTTCGAAGATAATACGTGAAAGGAGATGTTTTTGAAGTCGCTGAGATAATAAAATTATATTAAACTTGGAAACTTTACTTATAAAATATTGTACGAGGAGACATATTGTTTTAAGCGTCTGGAACATAGTAAAATTATATAAACTGGTTAAATTTACTTATAAATTATTAGGTGAGGAGGTAATCCAATCCTAAAGGTAATGAAATATTATGAACTGGATAACTTTACTTAAAACATATATGGTGAAGAGATATTGTTTTAAATTTATTGTTAGTATAGCCGAGTAAGTGGAAATATTGCACATAGGACATGGAATAAATGAAAAGACATGGAAGACAAAAAGAAATAGAAAGATTGGGTAGAATCAAGAGGAGCAGGTGAAAGAATTGTATAGAAAACTTAAGAAGAACGAGTGGAAGGACTGCTTAGAGGCTGACTGGAGAACAGGCAAAGGAGGACAGAGTTTTATAGGGAAAACCAGCGAAAACCAGAGTTTTCATATGAACAAAGAGAAAGTTGGATGAAAGTTAGCTATATAAAAGTCGCCGACAGATTAACAATGATTAAAGCCAAATAACACCCGTCATTGAAAAGACAAAAGATATAGTATTAAGTAAAAATGAGTTCACTGGTATTTTCTCTTATAATATATATTATATATATATATATATATATATATAATATATATATATATATATATATAATATATATATATATATATATATATATATATATATATATATATATATATATATATATATATATATATATATATATATATATATATATCATTGAATGTGATAGCTAGTTGAGCATTTATTATTTTTCTTAAGATATTTTCCTTATATCTTATGATTGTCTTATATTCTTTTTTTAATTGGCTGTATGACTTCGCCGAAGCTAAGCCAATTATAAAAGAATATAAGACAATCATAAGATATAAGGAAAATATCTTAAGAAAAATAATAAATGCTCAACTAGCTATCACATTCAATGAGATATGTATTAGAGAAAGACTCCTGTCCATATACACCCTTAATTTATATATATATATATATATATATATATATATATATATATATATATATATATATATATATATATATATATATATATATATATATATATATATATATATATATATATATATATATATATATATATATATATATATATATATATATATATATATATATATATATATATATATATATATATATATATATATATATATATATATATATATATATATATATATATATATATATATATATATATATATATATATGCATACACACTTTGCTAAGTAATACACAATAAATTTTCGAATCTTTACTTGAATATAAAAAAAAAGCTATCCGTCTTGTTTATTAAGAAATAAAAAAATACTGTAAGACCACAGATATTTTGCCTTAACTGTCTATTTCATACACTTAAATCAGGAAAGTTAAAAATTTTGATTAATGATATTAAGAGACCACCTTTGTTAAATAAGAAGAACGAGTTAATATCAACATTCTGATATATTCTACCACTGATTATTTTGTCTCATCAGTCCTCACACTTTGGTCAGAAGCACATCATCAAACCTCGTATCTTTACACACAATAAAAAGGAGAGATAACCATTATTAATTAGGAAAGCCGAGTTAATATTAAAATCTTCAGATCTAAAATATTATGAACCTACCTATATTTTGTCCGGACTATCCATATTAAGTTCATACACGATGACAAGAAACACGTTATCACCTCAATTCCTTCCATAAAGTAGAAAAAAAAAAAAAATGACAGTTAATAATAAAAATCTAAAATACTTTAAAGCCACTGATATTTTCTCTCTTGACTATACACTTCACAGACTTTGACCAGAATGACGTTATGATCTCAATTCTTTTCCACAAACTCAAAATAGACCGTCCTTGTTAAGAACGGCAAGAGTTGGTAATAAAAACTAACAAAAGAAAAGTGTTCGTAGCTTACTTTTCTATTTATTTATTTTTTTATTCTCGCTCGTATGAAATTCGTTAAGAGGAAGGATGACCTGCCAGCGTGACGCGACCTGGAAGCAAACACGTCTAGTTTTCTTAATCTTGTTTTCCTCAGACTGACTTTTCCTCCTTACTGAATATCGTTAAACTCAAGTACTATTGTTTTTTTTCTGCATCTTTTTCTTGGAGTGAATATTTCTCGTCTTATCAAAGAGCACAAGAAAAGTTTGTTTGCCCCCCTTACTGAGAATTCTGAAGCCAAGTCATTTTCTACTGTCCTCCCTTAGACTGAATATTCTTTTTTTTTTTTTTTTTTATTAAATATCACGAGATTTTTTTTTTTTTTCCCTAGCTGCGCTTCCTTAGACTTGATTTTTTTTCTCAAGAGTATAATGAAACGAGTACTTTTCTGGTGTCCTTCCTAAGGCTGAATGCTTAACTTACAACCATTATTACTTATTATTAAGCATTATCCTCAATTTTTTTGACGATCGTTTTTAACTCAATGGGGATTGACACCTCAGTGAGCGTTTTTGTCTTTGAATTTTGTTGCCTTTGGCTGATCCACTTAATACATAAAAGTATATAGATAAATAAATATATAGATAAATCTAATAAAATTAATTTTAGCTGCCTTTCTTCAGTCTGAAAATTGCATCCCTTACTGAATAAATATCAAAACACATAAGTACTTTGCGTCTCTTCACACTAAAAACTTCGTTTTTTTATTACGTAATATATATATATATATATATATATATATATATATATATATATATACGAGGTGTGTCATTAAAGTTCCAGGACTGGTGCCACACAAGTTTTATTTCACATCCAGGCTACAAACTATAGGTTATCTCCTTCGAAGTAATCCCCCTGGCACCGCATGCACTTGTCCATCCTTCTCTGCCAGGCTTGCATGCACTGCTGGAAGGATTCTTGCGGGATGCTCCTCAGCTCCGTCGTCACGGCCTTTTTGATGTCGTCCGCATCATCAAAACGGGTCCCCTTCATGACCTCCTTGAGCTTGGGGAAGAGGAAGAAGTCGCACGGAGCGAGGTCAGGTGAGTAGGGCGGTTGCTCCAGCACGGCGATGTTCTTCTTGGCCAAGAACTCTCTGATGCTCAGGGCATTGTGAGCAGGCGCATTGTCGTGGTGAAGCAGCCACGAGTTGCCCTGCCACAACTCCCGCCTCTTCTCGCGCACTGCACGAAGCAGACGCCGCAGTACTTCTTTGTACACATGTTGGTTGACTGTCTGGCCCTGTGGCAAGAACTCGCAGTGGACGATGCCCCTCACATCGAAGAAAGCGATCAACATGACCTTGAAGCTGGACCTGGACTGCCTTGCTTTCTTCGGCCGTGGCGACGCCGGACTCTTCCATTGAAGGCTCTGGCGTTTGGTCTCCGGGTCGTACTCAAATACCCAGGACTCATCGCCGGTGATGACTCTCCTGAGCAAGTCTGGTTCAGTTTCCAGACGCTCGAGGATGTCCTGACACACCTGCATGCGTCGTCCCTTCTGGTCATCGTTCAGGAGTCTCGGCACCATCTTCGCACAGACTTTCCGCATGCCCAGATCTTCAGTGATAATCTTCCACACGCTGTTGTGGTTCATGCCAAGCTCATCTGCGATCTTTCGAACAGTCAACCGACGATCGTCACGCACCATCTGCTTGACACGCTCAACATTGGCCTCATTCCTGCTCGTTGAGGGTCTTCCACTCCTGGGGTCATCTTCCACGTCCTCCCGGCCCTCTTTGAACCTCTTGCACCACTCAAAAACACGTGAGCGTGACATTGTCTCATCCCCGTACACTTTTTGCAGCATACCCAGTGCTTCTGACGGCGTTTTCCCCAACTGCACCAAAAACTTCAAGTTTGTTCGCTGTTCAGCGCTCATTGTTAAACGACCTGCAACAGAGGACATGATTTTAAAAGCACGTAAGAAAAAGATTAGTGACTGTAGAGGGTTGGGAGCGCAGTTGTATACTCCAGAAGGATTACTTTGAAGGGGAAATATGGTGGTTTGTGGCTTGGGTTTGAAATTCATCTTTTAGGACACCAGTCCTGGAACTTTAATGACACACCTCGTATATATATATATATATATATATATATATATATATATATATATATATATATATATATATATATAATTTTTTTTTTCATTTACCTCTCCTCAGACTGAAATCCCCCACCTATCTCATTAAATATCATTAAACAAAGGTATTTTTCTGTTGACTCTCCTCAGCTATAGCACTATTTTTTTTTTCAGTTAATGAGCATAACGGGGAAAAGTATAATATAATATATTATATATATATATATATATATATATATATATATATATATATATATATATATATATATATATATATATATATATATATATATATATATATATACGAGTATATATATATATATATATATATATATATATATATATATATATATATATATATATATATATATATATATATATATATATATATATATATATATATATATATATATATATATATATATATATTATGGGAGAGAGCAGGTGGAGTGAAAAGGAGACTAGCCAATGAAACAAAAAAAAACAGCCTTGATTACATTTCTAGAAAAATAAGCAAATTCACAAGAGCTTTCGTGTTATCCTCCCTCGACTGTGCATCTTTTGTATTTTTTTTTCCCCTCGTTATTTTTTCCTATTGTCGTTCTGTTGATCTTTATTTCTGTTTCCTTCTAAGTTATATTTTACTTCCTACGACTTTGGTGCAATTTTTCCAGTTCTATTATCTCTTGTTTCTTGGATCTTCCCTTCAGCTCTTTTTTTTTTTTTTTCATCGGTCTGTCTTTCCTACTACTTTTGTGTTGGTTTTGTTCTTCTCTAGACTATTGAATTATTTACTACAACATTCGTGAGAATTTCCCTTGCTTTCCACTTTTTTTTTCTGCTTTGCTTTCCTTTCTGTTCGTTAAAAGTGTGAGTTTTGTCGTACTGTATTGCGTGCGTGTCTTTTCGTCCTACTAGTCTACTGTTGTTTGTCTTCTCTTCATCTTATAAAGAAAGCTATTTACTACGACTCTGTGATTTTTCCCTCCTATTATATTCTCCGCTGTTTTACCTGCCTTTCTGGTCCTACATTCTATTTATTTATTCTATTTTATTTATTTATTTTTTTTTTTTTTTCGTGGGGTGTATATTACTGGTTTGTAATTTCATCTATTTCGCCTATATATATATATATATATATATATATATATATATATATATATATATATATATATATATATATATATATATATATATATATATATATATATATATATATATATATATATATATATATATATATATATATATATATATATATATATATATACATATTCTTTTTTTAGTTTTTCGTCTTCCATTCCATTTTCTGCTGCCTCACCCTCCCTTCTGGCCCTTGAAAGTGTGTCGCTCACCAAGGAAGCGTTT
>NC_087175.1:17175892-17180892 GCF_035594125.1 Scylla paramamosain
AAACAACTGTTACTACTACTACTACTACTACTACTACTACTACTACTAATAATAATAATAATGATAATAATAATAACAATAATAGTAATAACAAAAATAATAACAAGAACAATACTTTACTTAATTGATTCATTCCTTTCTAAAATTTTCACTCTGCGCAAAAACATAAACATAATTATATGAAATCCATTCGAGTGATAATATATAACATTCATCAGTCTTTTTTCTTATTTTTTTTATTGCATTTAGATATCCATTTTATTATCTTTTTATTTTCAGTCTTGCTATTGTATTATGATCTTTGTTGTTTGTTAAAATATACCACTAATCAAAAATGACTCCCTGTATATCTTTTCTTGTATTTTTATTTTTTTTTTCCCTTTATTGTTTCAGTCTCGTTAATCTTTTATTCCTTTTAATTTTCCCTCGTGAAAAATAAGAAAGCTTTGCGTAATATATCAATAATCATAAATGGTTGTTCTCGTTCTTTTTACAATTTTGTACATTTGCTGATAACTCTCAGTGCTAGTATTTTCAATTTCCTGTGTGACTCACAACTAATCACTTTTGTGTTCCTTTAGAAGTGAACCGATTGGATGGATAATTTATACGCTCCCCTTTTTTTCTCCTCTTCTTCCTTACATTGCCATTACTATATTTACTGTCCACCTTTTCTTCAACCGTCTTTTCTTCCTCCTTACTTTTTCATCGTCTACATTATACATGCGCTCTAACATCTACATTATGCGTTATCTCCTCCTCTTCCACCTCTTCTTCCTACTCTTTACAGTTCTGCTGCCGAAACTATACACCAGTCAATCACTTACCAGTTACCCCGGGGTCATAAACGATTTCTTATTTTTATTCTCTTCATAACCTGTAAGTCTTCTTCTGTCTCTCCATCTCTGAGTCCCTCATTCTTCTAGTGCCATTAATACCCACATTTAACTCGCCTCTTTCTCACTCTCCCTGCCTCGCCTGACGCTCCCAGCTGCAAGACGGCCTGGTGGAGTGGGCGTCAGTGCTGGAGGTGCGAGATGTGACGCAGAGGGACTACGGGGAGTACCTCTGCGCGGCCAGGAACCAGCTCGGCTCCACCTCCGTCAGCCGCACCCTCGGTCCGCCCACGCGACCCCACCCGCCGCTCAATCTGACGGTGAGTAGTGTGTGTGTGTGTGTGTGTGTGTGTGTGTGTGTGTGTGTGTGTGTGTGTGTGTGTGTGTGTGTGTGTGTGTGTGTGTGTGTGTCGTCGTCGTCCTTTTTATCATCATCTCTCTCTTCTCTCTCCCTACTCTTTCTTTTTTTCTTTATTATTACTACAACAAATATATTTTTCTTTTCTTCTATTTTTCCTCTTCTTTAAGTTATTCGTCATCTTTTTCCTCTTCTTCCTTCAATTTGTTTTCCTTATCACTGACTTCCCTTCCTTCATATTTATATTATTAATTATTATGTTTATCTGTCGCCGTGCATTTTTTTTCTTTAATATTTTCTTAGACTCAAGCGTTGGTTTACCAGTCAGTCAGTCAGTCAGTCAGTCAGTCAGTCTCTCTCTCTCTCTCTCTCTCTCTCTCTCCTCTCTCTCCTCTCTCTCTCTCTCCTCTCTCTCTCTCTCTCTCTCTCTCTCTCTCTCTCCACTGCTTACTTCCTCGTATATTTTCCTCCACTTTTACCTATCATGCATCACTTCCCTTAACCTCCCGCCCGCCTCAGCTCGTCTTCCACCTCACTTACATCCTCCTCCTCCTCCTCCTCCTCCTCCTCCTCCTCCTCCTCCTCCTCCACCTCCTCCTCCTCCTTTTCCTCCTCCTCCTTCCTTAATTTAACTACTTCATTCACCACAAGTTCCCTACCAAGAACGGAATCTTCCTCACCTTCCCTCCTCTCCCCACCTTTCTTCTTTTTCTTAATATTTTTTTTTCATCTGCCCTCCCACATTTTCATTCTCATCTGATACTCCTGTTTTCGCATTTTTCTCCTCCTCCACATCCTGTTCCTTTTCTTCCCATTCTTTATATTCCTCCTCCGTTTTGCCCATTCCCATCTCATCCTCTTCCTCTTATCCTCCTGCTTCCCATTCTTCTCCTCTTCTTCTCCTTCTCCTCCCAGCAACTTGATATCTCCGAGTCTTACTTCCTTACTTCTCTCGCCTCCTCACAAACACCATTGCTTCTCGTACTTATTCCCCATTACTGTGCTTCGCTGCCTCATTCAGAGCCTCTGCATCTACTGTGGTATACTCATTATTTTTTTTTTCATCTCATTCGTATTTTTTTTTTATTTATCATTGCATTAATTACCATTTTTTTTTTCATTGTTATTGTCTATATATTCTCAACTTCTTTCCCACCTCCTTCCCAGTAAACCAGCACCACACCATCACCCCTTCCCCCAACAACCAGCCCCTCACTACTTTCCCCATCTCTTCCTTTCTCCTCCACCAACCCCCTCACTTCCTGATCTCCCATCATCTACCCCCTCCAATCCCTCACCATTCCCTCACTTCCCCATCTCCCCCCTTCCTCTTTCCCCACCTTCTCACCACCCCCTTACTCATCCACCCGCTCATCCCCCCCTCCACCACCACCGCTCTCTTTACCTCCCTCTCCCTCCCTCCTTCACATTCCAGCACCGCATTTCAAGTCGCAATGTTTTCCTCGTCACTTTTCCGCCCGCATGGACTTGCTTCCCAGCTGCAGAGTGTGTGTGTGTTTCCGCTGTTTGGTGTTTGCTTGGTGCTTCCTTCTGCCTCCTCCTCCTCCTCCTCCTCCTCCTCTTCCTCTTCCTCTTCTTGTTCGTTTTCCTTCTCTTTCTTCCGTTTGCCGACATTCCTTCTCCTACTCTCATTCCTTCTCCTTTACCTCTTCTTCTTTTTCTTCTTCTTCATCTTCTTCTTCTTCTTCTTCTTCTTCGTCCTCCTTCTTCTCCTCCTCCACCTCCTCCTCCTTCTCCACCTTCTTCTTCTTCTTCCTCCTCCTCCTCCTCCTCCTCCGATTCGCGTGTGCCTACGTTACATTTCTTTTTTTTCTTTTTTTTTTAATTTATCAGATGTGGATTTCACATTTTGTTTGTCTTATTTTTTTTTATAATATTGTTTTCTTTTTTCTTCTTTGTAAACTTGCCCGTCTTTCCTCGCAATATTCCGTTTTTCTTTCTTTTTTTTTTGTTTGTTTGTTTCTTGGATCTGAGTTCAATATTCTGTCATCCTGTTATATTTTCTTGCAATTTTTTTTTTTTTATGTCTTGAATGAACATTCAATATTATTATCCTTTTGTCTTTTGTTGTAATAATCTCTCCTTCCTTTCTTTATTTTTTTTTCTCTCTCTGGGATTAACATTGTCTTCTTTTCTTATTTTCTTTAATATCTTTAAACGCAAGGCAATTTTTTTTCTGTAATTCATTGGACAAAACAATCTCTCTCTCTCTCTCTCTCTCTCTCTCTCTCTCTCTCTCTCTCTCTCTCTCTCTCTCTCTCTCTCTCTCTTCTCTCTCTCTCCTCCATTTCTCTTTTTTTATTTTCAATTTTCAGTATTTTTTTGGACAAAGGATGCATTTCTCTCCTCTTTCTCTCTCATTTCTCTAATTTATTGGGCAAACCACTAATTATTCTCTCAATTTCTTCGTATTTTACCTTTAATATTTATTTAATTAAAGATGAATTGGTGCATTTATCTTTCATTTTATTGATTTTTTATTTTTTTTACGATTAATTCATTTATTTCCTTTTGCTCATTTTCTTTACGATTTGATCGACGTATAGTTATTTATTTCTCTTTTTTTTTTTATTTGTCGCAGAGAGAAGGAATTTTTTTTCTTTCCTTTTCTCTTTCTTTAATATATCTTGCAAACGACATCAATCAATCAATCTTTCTCTCTCTCTCTCTCTCTCTCTCATCTCTCTCTCCTCGTCTCACTCTCTCCTCTCTCTCTCTCTCTCTCTCTCTCTCTCTCTCTCTCCTCAATTTGCTCTTTTATGTTTTTTTTTTTTTTCGTTAATCTTTCTTAGAAGCTTTTATTTACTTCTCTTATCTATTTTTTTTTTAATTCTCAGACTTGCATTCCTTCACTGCAATTATTTTCCTGGTCATCTTCATTTACTTTGTCAGTCCTTCCTCCTTCCTCCTTTTCCTTTTCTGCGTACGAGCGAAGAAAGTTTCCTTCAGTAGCTTTCTCATTTTTTTTAATCATAGTCTCACTTTCCTAATTACCATTACCATTCTATTCTTTGTTTGTCTCTTTTTCTCAACAAATTTTCCTATCCTTCTTCCTTCAACTTTTTATCTGCCTTACGTGCAAACGAAGATAAAAACTTTCCTGCAATAACTATAATTTTGATCAAAGAATCACTTGCCTTCCTTATAATTGATCGATTATCATCCTTTTCTTTCTGTCCGTTTCCTTTCATCACATATTCCTATCTTTTCATCTTTCCTACGAAGTGAAGAAGAAAATCTCCTGCAACAATGCTCTCTATCTCTCTCTCTCTCCTCTCTCTCTCATCTCTCTCTCTCTCTCTCTCTCTCTCTCTCTCTCTCTAATACTTTACAGTCGGCAGCATAAATTCATCCCAACTTTCATATTCCCACAGTAAATACGCGGCGGTGATTCAATATCCCATTTTCTCTTGGCGTAAAAGCAAGCGAGGGAAGGAGAGAGAGAGAGAGAGAGAGAGAGAGAGAGAGAGAGAGAGAGAGAGAGAGAGAGAGAGAGAGAGAGAGAGAGAGAGAGAGAGAGAGAGAGACTAATCCAATATTACACTCTTACCCTCCATCACTTTAAACCTCACGGGCCAACCAATAACCCATCCTCTTTGACTGAATCCGTAAGGGGGGACGGGGGTGAACGGAGCCTCTCTTACGTTTTCTATGAGTGAAGGCACGAGTAAGTTAGCGCGCGTCCTCCTCCCCGTCATTCCGTTTTCTTTAGGGAACAGAGAGAAAGGAAGGGGTGGGAGACAAACTAAGAGGCTAGGCGGTGATTGGAGATGGAGGAAACTGGT
>NC_087175.1:17185892-17195892 GCF_035594125.1 Scylla paramamosain
TCTATGCATTTTTTTCTCCTCCCCTCATGAATGTATAAATAAAAAATAATATTGATAATGCTTGTTACATCCACTCGACTTTATTTATTTATTTTTTTATCATTCTCCGACATAAATTAATTTCTGTCTGTTGTTACATCTATTTGTCAAAGGGTAATATCCTTGTGTACAATTCTAAATGTCATCCTTGCCTCTGCTTCAACATGCATTGTAGAAAATGTTATGCTGACTGGCAAAGCTAAAGTAATATGTGACATATTCGTTTGATGCGCATTTGCGCTCTCTCTCTCTCTCTCTCTCTCTCTCTCTCTCTCTCTCTCTCTCACTCTCTCTCTCTCTCTCTCTCTCTCTCTCTCTCTCTCTCTCTCTCTCTCTCTCTCTCTCTCTCTCTCTCTCTCTCTCTCTCTAAATGTTCATCTTCAATTCTGTTAAAACATCTTTTTTTTTACTTTTAATAATGCCCTTTAACTTTTTTTTTTCAACGTATACATACGAGTACATACATACATACATACATACCTCCATAACAAAATATACATTAACAAAAACACCTACTTGTCACAACAATACAGCACTGATGCAAGCAGTAAATAAAAAAAATAAATATATAAAAAAAAATCCTTAAATATGAAATAGCACGTTTCGGACAGATAATAGATAGGCAATTACAGTAATGGAATAGCAGCCTAGGGAAGGGAACAGAATGCAGAGGTCAATGAAAACTATAGGGTGGGGAGATAATAAAGGGTGACCTCGGCAAAATTCCCAGAGTCAGTAATCACGGAAGGACAAAAATGCAACGGGTTAAAGCTTGATATTGATGGATTAAAAAAAAAAAGAGATTAGAAGGAACTGATTCTTAAACAGAGTGGGAAATGAACGGAATCAGTAATCAAGTTGTTGGTGATGTGTCAATATAGAGATTTACAAGAAAGATCAAACAAATTTATGGATGGGAATGATAGGTGTAAATAGGAAGACAGGTTTTATACAGGGACTGCAACGTGTAGACCTGATGGCTTCTTGTATCTTCCCTTACTGTCCTATATTCCTTAGATAGTTCGGTTTACTAAGGTGATCTGGAATAAGCATGAAGTTGAGAAAGATTACTAAGGGCAAGCTGCAAGAAGACGGTAGACCTACACGTGCCAGTCTGCGTATAAACCTACACGTGCCAGTCTGCATATAAAACATACCTACCTACATCCACCTCTTTTCCCCATCCACAATTCATCTAATCTTTAAAAGTTCCGTATTGATTCAGGATTCGCGATGAATGGAGATGTGAATAGTCCTTTGCCTTGTAGTGGAGTTGTAGATGCTGATGACCACAAAAGATTACAAAGGATATAACACACAGAGACAGATCCTTAAGTCCTTCCCACTATGTTTAATTGCATAACAATAACTGCAAGTAAATGAGATGGACAGTACAGTAGAAGGCTCCTTCCCACCTACCCATGATATTATATATATATATATATATATATATATATATATATATATATATATATATATATATATATATATATATATATATATATATATATATATATAGATATATATATATATATATATATATATATATATATATATATACATATATATATATATATATATATATATATATATATATATATATATATATATATATATATATATATATATATATATATATAAACGTAAAAATTATATAATGCAGCCAATCATGTGGTGATGGTGATGATAGTAAGAATACAAAAAAAACAAACAACTCAAGCAAAGAATGGAAATAACAAAAAGCCGTCATGACTACACATGGCAGTCCCTGTGTGAGATATTTCTACCTATTGTTACTTATCATCCTCAGCCACAAAATTGTCTAATATTCCTTTAAATATCCTTAATGACTCAGCAGTAACAAACTTAATACTGAGTCTATCCCATTCATTTAATAAAGAACCAATTCCTTTTTCGTTTTTTTTTTTTTCATATCTAACTCACTAAAGCTTGAACTTACTGTCCTTAATACAAACCCTGAAAATACTAGCGGTACCTGGATGAAAAGATAAGTGCATTGAAAAAAAAAAAATGTATTATGAGATAAGTATATATCGAGAGAAGTTAATATCGATAAATAAATGTAGAGGTAGATATATTTAAAGAGGCTTTTCTCTGCTAATGGAATTAAAGCGCTGGTGATTACGAGGAATTACAGACAACAAACAGATTCTCAAGTCCCTCCCACGTTGTTTTAGTTACATCACAATAATCACAAGCAGATAATCATGCCGGCTCTTTCCTTTGGGGACTGGCACCTCTGTGAATCTTTTTTTTTTTTTTTTATGTTGTGTTGTTGCCATAAGCCAGAATCCTCTTACATAAAGATAAGTAGAAGGCTCTTCCCCACCAATGATGATGATGATGATGATGATGATGATGATGATGTATGATGATGATGATGATGAGGAGGAGGAGGAGGAGGAGGAGGAGGAGGAGGAGAAAGAGCACTAGGATAATGATGATAATTAGAAGGAAGAAGAGGAAGACAATAATAATAATAATAATAATAATAATAATAATAATAATAATAATAATAATAATAATAATAATAATAATAATAATAATTAATAATAATAACGATAATGAAAATGACAACAATAATGACGAAAATAATACAAATAAAGAAAAAAAAAAAAAGAAACAATATTTAAATCACTAACAATAACGCACAGTCACCAACCCGCAACATCCCAACCCCTCTTTCGGTCACGTCTCTAAAGCTAACCGGATCTTTTACCCCTCGTTCACATCCTCCTTCAGGTAAGCAACGCCAGCAGCGGCTCCATCACGCTCTCCTGGGCTCCTAACTACGCGGGGGGACTGCCTCGAGGGTACAGCGTGCGGTACAGAGCGGCTGGATCAACATTGTATCAGGTGAGGCGCTGATGTGTGGGACCGATGGCGAGGAGAGCAAGGAGAGGTGGTGGTTTAGTATTGAAGGCTTCCGTGTTTTTGATTAGGTGTTGGACTGATTCTGCGCGGCTCTCTCTCTCTCTCTCTCTCTCTCTCTCTCTCTCTCTCTCTCTCTCTCTCTCTCTCTCTCTGTTGCGGGGTGTTTCTCTACATATTTTTTTTCTTATTTATCTTATTTTGAATCTATTCCTAGTTATTTTTTTGTTAAATATATATTAGTTTACTTCTCTCTCTCTCTCTCTCTCTCTCTCTCTCTCTCTCTCTCTCTCTCTCTCTCTCTCTCTCTCTCTCTCTCTCTCTCTCTCTCTCTCTCTGTGTGTGTGTGTGTGTGTGTGTGTGTCAGGGGTGCTTCTCTTATTTGGTATCAGATAATGTGTTTTAATGAGGAACTTTATCAGACTAACTTATGGACGAAGATGACGATGATGGTTTCTTGCAGCTTTGCTTATTATTTTTTTTTTTTTTTTATGAATGCTTTAAGGTGAAGAACCCTTGCTAAACTATCACTACATTCATGAAAACACCCTTGAAAACTTTATCAACTCTCGCTAAAGCCTTAAAAGTAATAAGACACCCAAACGTTTGTGAAAAGAAGACTCATATGGCTGCAGGGAAGGAAGGAGTGGTGTAATTAGAGTGAGTGGGAGTGCCTGGAAGGGACTTGGGCACACTTTTTGCGTGGTGGAGTGGAGGGTGAGTGGTGAAGGAGGCAGTGCAGTGGAAAGACGGGGAGTGGGAAGAGACTAGAGGGCTCTTTTTGAAGTGTCGAGTGGAGGGTGGCTGGTGGAGGGTTTGACTGTGTTATGGCGCCACCAAACAGGTTACGTGGTGCCTGGAGGTCCTGGAATAGGTTACGTAAATGAAAGACAGACGCAAGTTCCTTAGTCAGTGAAAGAGATAAATGACGAGTAGAAAATGACTCGTGGGAGGTTTGATTCTGTAACGGCGCGCCAAAAACACGTCTTGTGGTTAAGTTACGTAAATGGGAGAAGAAAAAATAAGACAGAGTTCCTTAGTTTGTCAATGTAGCTAACAAACGAGTGAAGATACGGGTTAACTCTTGAATTGATATAATGGTCAGAGAGAGAGAGAGAGAGAGAGAGAGAGAGAGGAGAGAGAGAGAGAGAGAGAGAGAGAGAGAGAGAGAGAGAGAGAGAGAGAGAGAGAGAGAGAGAGAGAGAGAGGAGAGACGTAATCACCAAACATTGATTCCCTCTCCCACTATTCCTCCTCCAACATTTCTCCCAGGTGGTGGAGGTCTCGGGGGGCGCCTCGCAGGGGGTCACAGTTCACGGCCTCTCCCCTGGAACACAGTACCTCTTCACGGTCCCAGGCACACAACCCACAAGGACACTCATCGTACGTGACGCCGCAGATCGCAGCCACTACTCGAGGTAAGACACGAGTGAAGACTAGCATACTTATAAAGGGGAAAACTAAGCCAAAGTAACAGAAAAGGAATAATACAACAGAAGGCGACGTAGAGGAGAGGACACCCATCCAAGAACTAACCAGATACAGCGTTGTTTAACCTCAATGATCGCAAGAGAGGTGAGGTACTCAGCGTGGTGTGGTCACTGGCGTCAATCCCTAAAGAAACAATATCACAGTTAGGCCTCTTCCCACTGCGTGTCATGAAGTCCATCCTATCAATTACTATATTCTTCCAGCTTACGCTTCCTTCCAGTCCTTTCTTGCATGGTTCTTTATTTTTTTTTCTGCCTATGACTTATACGCTTTCAAATGGAGGTTTCAAGATTTTTTTTTCAATGTAATTTCGATCTTCTTTCTGAGACTGGAAGCTTGAATGTCTTTTTCACAAAAAAAAATTTTTGTTGCCCCTGGACCAGAGCCCCTTTACATCAAAATAAGTAAATTAATGAATAGATAACAACCTCGCTTCTCTCCAAATTGTTCTCCTCTCCCTTTCATTCCTGTAGTGTTCAAATAGCTTGTTCAACAAATACTACAGTTTACCCTGCCCTCTTCTGTGCTTCTCTTATCCTTCCAACCCTTCCTCGCCCCAACCCACGCCACTCCTATCACCGCTGCTCAAATACTATTGTTTATCTTACACTCTGCAATTATGGACTTGATTTCCGATTATCTAAGGAAATAGACATTTAGTAAGCTATTTTTTTTATCAGTTTTCGTTACCCTTGGACAGGAATCTTCTTAAGAAAAGCTTATCTCGTAAAAAAAAAAAAAAATATTTCAGCCAAGCGTCTTTCTTCTTCCTAGCTTTTGCCTCCATCCATAAAAACAATACGCGTTTTAAATCAATATAAATCATTACCTTGACCCAAATACACCAGCCAAGTGACGAGCCAGTCTGAATTTGTACGAATACAAATAGAATACACAGATTGACAGACTGACACACACACACACATACACACACATACACGCACGCACGCACACACACACACACACACACACACACACACACACACACACACACACACACACACACACACACATACAGGGTTTTTAATTAAAAGTAATGATTCCTACCTGATATCTTAATTATACATATGCCACTATGAATAATGGACGCACGTGGCCAAACTATTACGATTTGTCTGATAAGGGATGGCAGACTAGACACGTGATTCAGATGGTGGCGGTGGTGGTGGTGGTGGTGGTGGCAACAGCAGCAACAGTAGTAGTAGTAGTAGTAGTAGTAGTAGTAGTAGTAGCAGAGGTGATGATAAAAGTAGAAATAGTGTAGTAGTAGTAGTAGTCATATGTTACGTAGCAGTAGTAGAAAGAGTGGTAAAAATATAAATCGTACGAAAGGAAAGGAAATTTATTATTTTCAATACTACCTAAATAATCAAGTTTAGTACTGATTTACGTTAAGTCATTCGTGATTAAAGAAAAAATGAAGTGCCAGTAAGAGTCTCGACATTATTGATACAAAGGAGACAAAAGAAAGAGTAGAAAGTCATTTTAACTTTTTTTCAGACTACAAATTTATTTAAGACATTTTAGCAGCAAGTGACTGAAAAATTGATGGTTGAAGGAAAATTGTATACCAGTAAAGGTCTTAACGCTATTGAGACGGAGACAAAAAAGAGAGAGGAGATTAATTCTGAGTTCAGTACTTAAGTGTCTGAGACGTCATTGATGATTAAAGAAATATAAATGAGTACTAGTGACAGTCTTAACAGTCATTCCTCGCAGGAGGAGGCAGTAGACACTTGCCAAAACGATAATTACTCCCAGTGAGGTCTAAAGCACTGTTCAGGGGGTGCTGTGAACTTATCATTAAATCCAGCTGTGACCTCACTGAACGTTTCCCTTTGTGTCTCACAACACAAGGGGGCAGTCACAGCCTGCCCTCTAAAGACAGCTCTCTTCCTCCACACAAAACTACAAGCACCTAATAACACACACACCCTCCACTCAAAAAATTTCAAAATCATCATGGCGACTCCTACACCAGCCTCGGAGTCCCCATCTGGGGAGGGGACCATAAATGTCCCCAGGTCGGACTGCCTTTCTGTCGACGACCCTAATTGTCTTGACACCCCCTCAACAATAGCCCCTTTTCTGTTCCCTCCTACTTTCTCTATCCTCATTTTCGATCCAAAGCTGGATGTTGCTTTTATGTGCGCAATGACTTAACCTGCTCTTGTGGCCACGCTCTTGAATCTTCCAAGTTTTCCACCATCTGGCTACGACTACAGAGTCACTCTCAAACTAAATTTATCTGTGCTGTATACCTTTCACCTAATTCTTCTGACTATAAGAAATTCTTTGACTACTTAACTTCCAAAGTGGAGCACATTCTGACCCTCTTCCCTTTTGCAGAGATCTCCATTCTTGGACACCTCAATGTTCACCACCAGCTTTGGCTTTCCTCTCCCTTCACTGACCATCCTGGTGAACTAGCCTTCAACTTTGCTATCCTCCACAACCTAGAGCAATTGGTACAACACCCTATTCGTATCCCAGACCGTCTTGGAGATACACCTAACATTCTTGACCTTTTCCTAACATCTAATATTTCTACTTATGCTGTTATCCTATCTTCTCTGTTGGGCTCCTCCAATCACAATCTCATATCTATATCTTGTCCTATCGCTCCAGTCCCTCCTCAGGATTCCCAAAGCGGAGGAGCCTCTGGCGTTTTGCCTTTGCTAGTTGGGGGAACTTGAGGAGGTATTTTGATGATTTTCCTTGGAATAACTGCTGCCTCCATGTCAGAGACCTGTCTCTGTGTGCTGAGGCCATAACAGAGGTGCTAGTGTCTGGCATGGAGGCGTACATTCCTCACTCTTTTCCTCAACCTAAACCTTCAAAATTTTGGTTTAACACAGACTGTTCTCGTGCTATACATGATAGAGAGTGGCCCACAAAAGGTACTTGAGGCTTCCATCACCATTTCTGCCTGGAATCATGCCTAGTATGTTCTCCAACTAGCCAAAAGCACCTTCATTAATAGAAAGTGACAAAATCTTTCAAGATCTAACTCCCCTCGTGACGTCTGGCATCTAGTCAAAAATATCTCCAATAACTTTGCTTCTTCTTCTTTCCCTCCTCTCTTTCAACCAGATGGCACCACTGCCATCTCATCTATTTCTAAAGCTGGAACCTTTGTTCAAACCTTTGCTAAAAACCCTACCTTGGATGATTCAGGGCTTGTTCCTGCCTCTCCTCCATCCTTTGACTACTTCATGCCACCTATTAAAAATCCTTCGCAATGATGTTTTCCATGACCTCGTTGGCCTTAAACCCTCGGAAAGCTTATGGACCTGATGAGGTCCCTCCTATTGTTCTCCGAAACTGCACCTCCGTGCTTGCACCTTGCCTAGTCAAACTCTTTCAACTCTGTCAACATTTACCTTTCCTTCTTGTTGGAAGTTTGTCTACAATTCAGCCTATTCTTAAAAAAGGGTGATCGTTCTAATTCCTCAAACCACCGTCCCATTGCTTTATTTTCCTACCTATCCAAAGTTTTTGAATCTATCTTGAACAGGAAGATTCCTAAACATCTATCACTTCACAATTTTCTATTTGATCACCAGTATGGGTTCCGTCAAGGCCGCTCTACTGGCGATCTCCTGGCTTTCCTTATTGAGTCTTGGTTATCCTCTTTTAGAGATTTTGGCAAAACCTTTGGTGTCGTCTTAGACATATCAAAAGCTTTGATTTTCAAACTACTTTCCTATGGCTTCTATTCTTTTTTATGTAACTTCATCTCAAGTTTCCTTTCTGACTGTTCTATTGCTGCTGTGGTAGACAGTCACTGTTCTTCTCTTAAATCTATTGAGTGGCGTTCCTCAGGGTTCTGTACTGTCACCCACTCTCTTCTTATTACTCATCAATGACCTTCTAAACCAAACTTCTTGTCCTATACACTCCTACGCTGACGATACCATCCTGCACTATTCCACGTCTTTTCGTAGACGTCCAACCCTTCAGGAAGTAAACATTTCACGCAGGGAAGCCACAGAACGCTTGACTTCTGATCTTTCTAAAATTTCTGATTGGGTCAGAGCAAACTTAGTATAGTTCAGTGCATTAAAAACTCAGTTCCCTCATCTATCAACTCGACACTGAACATCTTCGGTTTGTCCTTTACTTATGAGCCAAGCTGTAAACTTCACATCTCATCACTAGCTAAAACAGCTTTTCTGAAGTTAGGTGTTCTGAGACGTCTCAGCCAGCTTTTCTCACCCTCCCATCTGCAAACTCTGTACAGGGCCCTTATCCGTCCATGTATGGAGTATGCTTCACATGTCTGGGGGGTTTCATTCATACCACTCTTCTAGACATGGTGGAATCAAAAGCTTTTCGTCTCATCAACTACTCTCCTCTAACTGATTGTCTTTAGTCTCTTTCTCATCACTGCAATGTTGCATCTCTAGCTGTCTTCTACCTCTGTTTTCATGCTAACTGTTCTTCTTATCTTGCCAACTGCACGCCTCCCCTCTTCTCGCGGCCTCGCTGCACAAGACTTTCTCCTTTCTCTCACCCCCTATTCTATCCAAGAGTTAACCAGTATTCTCAATCATTCATCCCTTTCTCTGGTAAACTCTGGAACTCCCTGCCTGCTTCTGTATTTCCAGCTTCCTATGACTTGAACTCCTTCAAGAGGGAGGTTTCAAGACATTTATTCATCAATTTTTGACCACTGCTTTGACCCTTTTATGGGACTGGCATTTTAGTGGGCATTTTTTATTAGATTTTTGTTGCCCTTTGCCAGTGTCCTTCTTACATAAAAAAAAAAAAAATGCACTAGTGGCAGTCTTATAGATACAGTTTCCATGAACAGACAGACAAAGTAAAGAGAACAGAGAATATGAGGTTAATTTTTGTACTATTTTCTAAGCTACACAACTTTTCTACATGCTTTAGTACAGAATTAGGTGTCTAAAAACTTGTAAGGGGACTATGGTGCAATAATATCTATAGTGAAAGGATGACAAAAAAACCGAGTCTTAACATTCCCCTCCATACAAAAATAAATATATAAAAATAGCACCCGTAACAGTCTTATCATTCTCTGCTTATTACAGGAACTGCCACGTGTAGGCCTGATGGATTCTTGCAACTACCCTCATTTCCTTATGTTCTTATAAAGAGACAGCGGGTCATCTAAGCGTGTCAAGAGGGTCGTCTTTCAGGAACTCACGAAAAACTTAGTAGACTGACATTAACACTTCCCATACAGAAAACTTGAATACTTTGACAATTGTAACCTCCCGTCCCCAAACAAAGGCAGCGTGTCAAGATGTTCATCTATCTGGAACTAAAAAAAAAAAAAAAAAAACTTTAAATGACATTCTAAACATTCACCATACAGAAAACTTGAATACTTTTGACAATCGCAACCTCCCCTCCCCACACAGAGGCAGCGGGGTCAGCTCAGCGTGTCAGGAGGGTCAACTTTCGGGGGGTCAAGAACACAGGTGCGGGGGAATGGAAGGAACTGCTGCCTCGCCCTCCCGCCTGCCCCGCCTCATGGTGCTGCTAGTGACTCTGAGCGGCGCGGCCCTGCTTGCCCTCAACGTGGCTATAGTGGGCTGCTTCGTGA
>NC_087175.1:17200892-17213392 GCF_035594125.1 Scylla paramamosain
AAAAGGACAAAAAAAAAAAAAAAAAAAATTCACTCTCATTGCTTCATCTGGACACAAGAAGAAGGTGCATTTTTCGAAGCATTCTATTCGATAAAGTGAAGCTTCCAAGGGGCAAATGAAGGTGCAGCGGCTGGCAGAGGCTTCCCAGGCTTCCCCACAGCGAGGCGTGGCGGGGAAATATAATAATAGTGGAGGAAATCAAAACACTTCAGTCGCCCCTCGCCCCATCAGACTTATAAAAGAAGACGGGAAATTGTGAAGGCTGCGCGGGTGGTTACTTTCCGATATTTATTTACTTGTGTTTTTTTTTTTTTTCTTTTATGCTGGAGGAACCGCGAGTCTCACTGGAGGCTTATTTTTGGTTTTCTCCTTTGAATTCTCCGTTTTCTATTTATTTATTTTTTCTTTTTTGGAAAGTCAACGATTGTATGCTATTATTTTTCGTTGTTTTTAGAAAGTCAGTTTCTTTTTTTTTCGTATGTTTACATGATAAAAATCTGTATGTTATTATTATTTTTTTTAGATAGGAGAAAAATGTGTATTATTTACTTTACGAAATGAATTAAAGTAATGAAAATACTGGAGATAAAACTTCACATACGTTAATAACAGTGCCAATATTAGAAGATGCAATGAATATAATAAAAAAAAAGTCAAATAATAAAGATCTGAACATTATTAGGTTATTCAACTTAATTATTACATTAAATTTGGTACTATTTAACTAGTACTAATAATAAACATATGCAATAATACGTAACAGAGAACACAGTACAAGGCGGAAGGGGTATTACTAACGGACACTAACTGTGGAGTTCAGGCGGGAGGGACAGGGAAGGCCTCGAGATGCCGCAACGTGAACTTTGTCGAGGATGAAATTGAGCAAGGGTGCGAGCAGGTCTAGATCCACGGAGAAGGTGAAGCCAAAGCTGGTGTGTTGGTTGTGATGACGGGCAGCGGCCAAGGACAGGAAAAATTAACACACACACACACAAAAGGTAAAAGGGTCCATTGAGGCGCTAGTCCACCAAAAAAAAAGTCAGAATCGATCACAAAATTATTTACATGGACAGATAAAAAAGACAATACGGTGATAATATTTTTCTTACGCTACATAACTATTTAAGAAACTGTCGTAGGAAAATGAATCTAAAAAGTTGCATGTGACAAGAGCAAAAATTACCGTGCAGTAAAGAGTTTGAAGCAGACAATGAAGATAAAGGGGAGAGTTGCGGAATGGTTTAACAGGAATATCGCTTGCTTAAATATTGTGCTTTGTAGGTTAACCCAGACAGATGCAATATTGTGCGGCGGATGCTGTGGAAACATTCAGCACGAAGAAAGAACTGTACTAATGAGATGAACAAGACTGGGTTAATTAAGCCAACAAGACCGATGTAATTATGCAATCATGT
The DNA here is from genome assembly GCF_035594125.1 of Scylla paramamosain. Classification (NCBI taxonomy): domain Eukaryota; kingdom Metazoa; phylum Arthropoda; class Malacostraca; order Decapoda; family Portunidae; genus Scylla; species Scylla paramamosain. The sequence continues at coordinate 17,202,308 of NC_087175.1, forward strand.
ATGGAGCGTATTAACATTGTGGTGATGAAATGGTGATGACAGGATAAGCTGGCGGTAATCTTTTTCTTTGTTTGGGGTGGAAGTCATTAGAGTGGTATTTCCTTTCTTTTCTAGAGGTTTTTACTGTTTAATTTCCAATACTAATATCTAGAAGTTCTTATTGAATATCCAAAAATAATGCGTAAAAGTTGTTTTTGTTCAATAAAAAAAAATTACATAGAGGTTCGTACTGTTGAATTTCAAAATTATGACAGAAGAAAAGTCACGTTAGATAAGCGGGCGAAGGTATTAGCCCTTTTAAATTATTTTTTCTAATGCTATCTAACACACTATTGCTCAATCTAAAACCATCCAAGGATATTACGTTTTGTTCTACACACAATTAAACATTATACTGCCAAGAAATTGGAAGAACAATTTTTTCAACCTTTTCCCTCTCGTAGGTGCTTGTAAAGATTCTGAATAACGATATTAATACTGAGAATCGTTGCATATCGCAGAGGGAAATAAGAAAAGAAGGCGGCAAGGTGTTTAAAAATTAAATGATTATGAGAATAAAAGAAAGTTAAAGGTATTACTTGTTGTTCATTGGTCACTTTTTGTTTACATCTTTGCTTAGGATATAGTAAAACTTAAGAAAAAAACGAAGACAAAGTGCTATATAAACAAATGTGAGGGAGGAAAAGCGAAGGGGTCTGTTCATTATTTGCTTGATGTTTACACGTTCACCTGGGACAGAATGAAATAGACAGGCAACATATATACAGCCAACGTAATTAAACATACGTATAAACATTACTTTCACCTTTTCATTAGTTCACTTTAGATGAAGTTACCTGGTCTAAGATTAAAAAGCTTTACACCCACTCCTACGTAAAGCTAAGTGAACCTGCCATAATTAACTTGATCTAGAAAATACTACCTACTTAACAAAACACAAGAAAACATGAGTTTACACTTTGTGTGTGGATATAATTTCACTATAAAATATATCTATTTTTTTTCTTCACCATCGTAGAGAGAGTCGGTAAAATACTAAATAATATGTAAGATGAAAGAGATGCTACTTCAAAAAGCAACATTCGGTATTCATTTTCCCTCAAAGTAATATTTACCTTTATTCTGGTTTTCCGTGTATTTCGTCCCGGCCTTTCACTCTTCCACGTGTGCTTAGCCGAGCGTGAACATTCCCTCGGCATCACACACACACACACACACACACACACACACACACACACACACACACACACACACACACACACACACACACACACACACACACACACGCGCGCGCGCTACTCAGAAAGCTCTTGTTCCTGTCCATCTTTTTCTCCGTCCGTCTGTCTGTCATTCCATCTAGCTCGCCGCCTCCGTGTTTTTTTTTTTTTTGTATCGTTTTTCTTGTCCGTCAATCTTTCTTTCTTTCTGTCTTAAGTTCACGTCCATCTATGGTACGTGTGTGTGTGTGTGTGTGTGTGTGTGTGTGTGTGTGTGTGTGTGTGTGTGTGTGTGTGTGTGTGTGTGTGTGTGTTTGTGTTTTCTTATTATCTATTCAAAAAAACGTTTTACCTTCTCCTTTTCTCCCCTTTTCTCCTTTCCCCATCCACTAACCCTCTCCCTTCTTCCTTCTCTCGCGTCTCTTAACAATACCCAACTCTTCCCTCCTCCCTTTAGTCTCCCTTTATGATTTCTCTCCACCTCTTCCCCATTTATTATACCTACTCCCTTCCCTCATGTACCTTTATAATTCCCTATTCTTACTCTTTATGGACCCCCATCTACTAAATCCCAAGCACTCGTCCAGCACTAACCCGCCGTCCTCTCTCCCCCAGGGTCCCCCGCTTCCTACGCCACCCTGGGACCACGAAAGAGGAAACCCATGCCATCGAAGTTCGCCAGTCTGCCACGCTCGCGACCATCCAACGCCCCCGCCCATTCTCACGCCCCGCGCCTCCCCCAGCCTGACGTGACGCCCGTGCCGACCCAGGCGGTGGAGGGCGTGTGCCGTCAGCCACTCCAGAGCTTCCATGTACCCGCCCACACCCACGCCCCTCTACAAAGCCACGCAGTGATCATGACTTCAACGCCACACGCCTACACGAACGTTGACACGCAAATGTACACCCACATGAACCCGCATACGCAGATCTACACGCACACGCACCCACACACGTGCACTCAAACGTTCACTAACCCACACACACACGTACACACACACGCGCACGCACGGTCTGAGTCTCTGGGTTACACTCAAGTTCTTCCCGTGCCACAGACACGCGTGCAAAAACTAACCGAAGACACCGACGCCCAGAGATGTGACCCCAGCATACAGGTCCCAGTGTCCCGCACCCCGGAGTCGCAGCAAGTCCACACGCAACCCCAGTACCAGGAGACGCCTACGCAACGCCCACAACGCAGCGGCAGCATCACCCAGTACACAGCGGGCCAGAAACGCACGGAGAGCCCGGTGCAGCGAACTCAAAGCCCGATTCAACGCACGCAGAGTCCAATTCAACGCACGCAGAGCCCAGTGCAGCACGTTCAAAGCCCGATACAGCGAACGCAGCCGCCAATGATAAGAAGCAATAGTCTAACACGCCGGCCCGAGACATCTCACCACCACCATCACCACCACCATAAAAACGCGAAGGCCTCTAGACCCACAACGCAAGACGTCACACTAACTACGATCACACCCACAACCCCAACCACTACGAGCACTCCCGCCACGAGCTCTAGCGGGGATGGGGGTCGTCCTCGCTTCCCACACGACTTCGTAAGGCAAAATTCACTGAGAAGTAAAGGAGAAAATACAAGTGGTGGTGGTGGTGGTGGTGGGGAGCATGGGAAGGAGAAAGGAGAGAGCGCATCGGCCTCAGTCTCCGCCGCCTCCAATCATAGATAATGGTGACGTCATCTCCCCGTCTCTTTCTCCCACGGAAAGCCAGAAATATCGCTGTATCTATAAATTTTGCGTAGATAAACTTGAGGGTGAGAGAGCGAGCGAGCGAGCGAGAGAGGAGAGAGAGGAGATGAGGAGAGAGACGGAGAGGAGAGAGAGAGAGAGAGAGAGAGAGAGAGAGAGAGAGAGAGAGAGAGAGAGAGAGAGAGAGAGAGAGAGATTGTTGTAAATAACTTCAATATACACACAGGACTGAAACAGTGAAAAATGAAAAAAATAAATAAATAAATGAATAAGTAAAAGAGTATAGAAGAAAAGGGATATTATGGTGTGAAATAAAAAAAAAGAAATATCGAATTTTGTCTCCGCCTCAAGCCTCACGAAAGAAAAGAATCAGGAAATTGAGAACCAGGCGTGGAAGAATAAATAAAAAAAAGGGAAAAGGAAACGAGAAAGAGAGACAGATAAGAAAGAATAACAGAAGGCATAAAATTGTACGAAAGAATAAGAGGAGAGACAAAAATAGTTGCCAAGAGGAAACGAAGCGGATAACAAAGAAGAGAAGTCAAAAATGCAACTAAAGAATAAAGGACAGAAGAAGAAAGTGGCAAAGAGGAAGCGAAAGAGATAAGGAAGGAAAAAAAAAACAGAAATGAACCAAAATAAAAGTCAACGGAAAAGAAAAATAATGTGAAGATAAAACGAAGGAAATAAGAAGGAATAAAGGGAGACCAAAAAAGTGCAACAAAAAATAAGGGAAGGAGGGGAAAATGTGGCAAAGAGGAAATGAAGGAGATAAGGTTGAAGAAAAAAAAAAGTAGAGCAAAACTGGCACGGAAGAATATGGGGCAGGAAAAAAAAAAAAATGAGAACACACGAAGGAGATAAGAAAAAAAAAAGCAAAAAAGCAAAACTAAGATATGAACCAAGTAAAGCACAACTAATGTAAACAAAAAATAAATAAAAAAAATAACAACCATAATAATAAAAATAAAATCCATCAAGAGCAGTAAAGAAAATACAACACAAGGGTAAACTCGCAAAAAATAAAATAAATAAATAAAAAAATCAACATGGAAAAATGAAATAGTGGAAGCGAGTGAATATAGAAAAATTTGAACGGGAGATTTTACTGAGGATTAGAGCAAAAAAAGAAAAGAAAAAAAATAGTGTTTTCTCCATTTCTCTGTTGATGCTTTGAGCGGGCATACATACACGCACACGAGTATTACCAGTTAAAGATAGGAACTTCAGCGGCTGCCTCTCTCAACACACTAGAATCATTAAAACACGCTGGCAAATACCGTTGTTTGTTCGGGAATGAAGCGATGCATGTGACTTAGCAAAGGACGCTGAAAAAAAAAAAAAATGCTGGCGGAAAAAAAACAAAAAAAACATGGAAGAAAAAGGCAAGGATCAGCTGTATTAGTGTTTGTTATTGAGTGCAGGGAAAGGTGTGCGTGCGTTTCATCATGATGGATTGTGGCTGAGAACGTTAAGGTGAAGGCAGAATCAGTTTTCCCACGCGGCAGGTACTGTGGTGTGCCGAGGCGAGCTACAGACATAGGAGAGAGATATACATAAAAAAAAAAAAAGACAAGTTAAGTAAAACGTCAATACAGGTAGATACAGGATAAAGATAAAAGAAAAGATATACGTGTATGTACAAGAGTAAAAGCAGAATAAACCACAAATATAGTCGTGTGGCGAAGCAAGATACACAAAGACGGAGAAAATTAAATAATGTGTGAAAAGTAAAGGTAAATTATGAAAATATATTTATATAAAATGAAATGCAGATCATACAAAGGGCAATATTGTACTGTGACGAGGCAAGGTACAAAGACGGAGAGAGAAACGCATTGAACAATTTGAGTAAAAGATGAATGCAGGCAGATACAGGGTACAGGTAAAGTACAGCACGAAATATAGACTGAATATACGATGATACTGGAGTGTAGCGAGGCAAGACACACAAAGATAAAAGAGGAAAAAAACACCAAATTAAATCGAGCACGGGTACATATTGGATAAAGGTGAAATACAAGGTGAATACTCATTGAATATTTGATAATACTGAAGTGTGGAGAGACAAGACATACAAAGACGAAAGAATGAGGAAAACATCGAATAAGTTAAAGACCAGTAAAGAATAAAGGGGAAAGAAAAAAAGATACACGTGTACAAGACGGAAAACAAGTTCAATGTAATATTGTAGTGTAGCGAGGTGAAGTGCACAGAGTCGGAGGAAAGAAAAATAATCGAGTAAGTTAACTCAAAGATCAGTAAAGGATAGAATTCTATGTAAAGGATGAATACATGGTAAAATAAAAGACAGAACAAGCGTGCAAGATGAAACGGGAGTGTGACAATACTGGATTCACACACAGACAGCAGACAGACGCGAGAAAAATAGCGAGCAAGATTATTAACACAAAACTTCAAGATAAATCCACGGTAAAAATGCAAGACAGAAATGCACGTGAAGATGAAAAACACGATATATTCAGGAATGAGGCAAAGCAAAATTACACCCACTCAGAAAAGGAAGAAAAAAATGAAAATAAAGAGCAGGATAAGCATGATAAAATACAAGAACAGATACAAAACAAAATACAAGATAAAATGTAACTTTAAAAATACATAACAAAAAAATGAGATAAATATAGAATTAATACAAGCCTGGACGCACACAGACTAAATCATAAAAACAGAAAAAAAAAAGAAAAAAAAATGCACAAAATACATTAAAGTTGATCTCATTTTTGCCATAATATTTACAGTAAAGCCTGGGAGTGTGGGAGTGTTGGTACGTCTGACTGGCAATGGCTGAAGTTAACTGTAGGAAGTGTTGGTAAGTCTGAAAATGGTTGACTGGTAGCGTTACCAACCAGTTCTGATATGATGGGAAGGTTGGCAAGCCTGAATATCGCAGACTGGTAATGTTTTCAGCAAATTATAGGTTGGTAGGCCTGTCCGTGGCTGTCTGATAGTTTCCAGTAAGCTGTGATGGCGTGGGAAGGTTGGTACGACCGTGTGTTTGTTTTGTATGATGTTTGAGTGTTTGTAAGCCTGCGTATAGCTGTTTAGTACTTCTGGTATAGTGGGACGGTTGGTAAGCCTGACTATGGTTGTTTGGTAAGTCCCAGTAAGTTGTGATGGTGTGGGAGTGTTGGTACGCCTGAGAATAGTTGTTTGGTAGTTTTCAGTTAAGTTCTGGTACCGTGAGTATTGGTAAGCCGTTGTGTGGTTGTTTGGCAAATTCCAGAAAGTTGTGATGGCGCGGGAGGGTTGGCACGCTTGGTTGCATTTATTTGGCAGCATTTCCACAGGAGCTGGTGGTATAGGAGGGTTGGTACACCTGAATGTTTGTTTAATAGTATTTTTACAACTACTTCGAAGGCTGGCATTGCTGGTGGCATGGAAGAAGTGATATACCTACCTGACGATTTGTTTCGTAATATTTTCACTAGTATAAGAGAGAGAGAGAGAGAGAGAGAGAGAGAGAGAGAGAGAGAGAGAGAGAGAGAGAGAGAGAGAGAGAGAGAGAGAGAGAGAGAGAGAGAGAGAGAGAGAGTGTGTGTGTGTGTGTGTGTGTGTGTGTACTTGCATTTCACCTGAATTATGTTTCCTCTAAAGGTCAAGTCTGCCTTCGTGACAAGGTTATGAATCAGAGTATTAGAGACAAACGTGGAGAGAACCTGCCATATTTGGACGCTACGACACACCTTTTACACGCGATATCTAGACAGCTCTGTGAGGCTAAGTCAGACTAACCGTTCTCCTTCACTGCTAAGATCCAACTGCACTGGACATTTTCGGTTCTCGCGAAGCTGTCTGTTGTGAGCTGAACTGTCAAATATACACGTTAAGATGTAATGACCACCACCATCACAACTACTATATAAAACTCTAAGCACACTCTTCCATTGTAAGATCAAACTGCAACAGACTTGTTGGTCCTTGCGAGGCTGTTTGTTGTGAGCTAAACTATCTAATATACAGGTTAAGATGTAATGACCACCACCAATACATCTGCTTATTGTCGCTATATACACACACACACACACACACACACACACACACACGCACACTCTCTCTCTCTCTCTCTCTCTCTCTCTCTCTCTCTCTCTCTCTCTCTCTCTCTCTCTCTCTCTCTCTCTCTCTCATTTTTGACTAATGTGATTAAGTGTTCATGTAATGACTAACAGGAGATAAAACAAGCTATAATGTCCATGTTATTTTTCTCTCTTCAATCAAATAATAACCGAAGAAGCTTGTGTATTCCTAATATAAGATGAGGTAAACATGAGGTTGCGTTGAGTAATTCATAATTTAGTGGCCAGACAATTGGAAAGAGTTACTAGAGTGTTGAGGCGTGCTGCATAATGGCTGAATTGTTAGAAAGCGATTGATAAGTTGTGATGAGTCTGAATGTTTTTTGTTGATTTTAGAAGTGTTACATAATGAGGAAAATTAAGAATTATCATGCTGCATAATAGTGTAGTGTTGGGATGTGTTTCAGGAGTGTTAACAGTGTTACAAAATAAATGCATAGACCTAAAAAGTGTCTGATAAGTTTTCTTGCGTCTAAATAATTTTGTTTAGTTTAGAAGCGTTTCATTATGAAGATTTGTAAGATTAGTATGTTGCATACACAACTAGCCATAATTCAACATGGTTTCCATACCATTAACGGGAGAAGATTTGAGAACAACCAGACTAACTATCTTAAAATAAAATTTCATGACACTACAAGGCGTTTAAGAGTATAAGTCGTGTGAGTCTGTGTTGGCGCGTGTTAGCGAGAAGTAAAGCTGGGGTGTTGCAAGATTGAGGTCACTGTTAATAGAATATGATGGAGGGTGTGTTCCAGCAGAAAATATAGTATTGCAGTGTTACCAGAGATAGAATGAATGGATCTGTATGTTAGGAAAAGGCCTTAAGATGTTTTTTTTTTTTTTTTTTTTGCAAAGATGAGATCAATGTTAATAGAGATTGTATTATTAGGAGTGTTGTACTGTGTTGTCAGGAGAAGGTTTGTTGTTTGAATGTTACCAAAATTGTACGTAATTAAAGTATGGGCTTGTTAAGAAAAAATGTAAATGAATGTTAAGAGTGTCGGAGAGTTTTGTCAGAATGTTTAGTGTTGGAGTGCTGTGAAAATAGTAAGCTGTGCATGGATTTCTTGAGAGAATGTGTATATTAAAAGTGCTGCAGAAGTGAGATCAATGTTAAGAATGTGTGTTACAGGCAATGTTGTGTGTTTTCAGGAAGGGATCTAGTGCTGAAATACTCCTAAAAAAAATTATAAATTATACATAAATTTGTTAAAAGTGTAATTTTTTTTAGTATTTCAAAAATAAGATCGATATTATGATCGTGTGTTGCAGGCAGTCTTGGAGTGTGTTCTATGAGAAGGCATAGTGTTGTAATGCCATGTAATTCATAAGTGTAAAAAGCCATAAAGTTGCAGTTGCAGTAAAGCCATTGTCAAAAGTGTGAGTTTGTGTTGCAGGCCAGGCCCTGTTGGAGTGCGTGGTTTTGCAGTGTTGCCAGGACTGGGATTAATGTGCAAGTGTGTTGTCTTGAGGTGGAGGGCAATACTGTGCCAAACTGGTGTAATTTGTGTTTCTTAAAGGTGGAATACTGTGTGACCCGATGGCGCGGTGAAACTTAAAGGTGGAACTCCCTCAACCTATTAATGTGGTGACAGGTAAAACAATATAGACGAGCGGAGAACAAATGTGACTGACAGACAATTAATGTAATGACTTACTGCCACTAAATGTAATGGACAGTATACATGAAGCAACGAGTAACATTTACTGAAAAATAGATGAAAGGTAATCAAGGTGCGCTAATTAATATGACGACTTTTTAACAGTAAACGTGACAGACAAATAGATAAACCTAGGACAGTAATGTTTGCACAGAAAAATACACGGAAAATAAGCAAGATACGTTAAGTAACATGAAGTCTTTCTAACCGTAAATGTGATGGACAGATAAATATACTCGGGAATATTTCATCAGATTAATGTAAGTGAAAAATCAAAGTAAAGTGTAATAAACATAAAAGCAAATATGTTGACTTGTAGAGGAAGTATAAGAGGAAGACGATATATATTAAGTAAGAGGCAAGGAGTAAAATAAAGCTGAAATAATGTGTGATCGCAAAGTCCTACTGGGAGAGAGTGTAAGAGTGTTATTCTGAGGAGCTGAGTGTGTGTGGCGTGACTTACGACTTCTTAGAGGACAAGTGTTATTACTCTGAGAAGGATAGGAAGATAAAAACATTGTGTTACTTTTAGAATCTGGAAGTGTTTTCTTATGAGAGGGGGAAAAAGTTACTTATAGAAGGAAATTATGAAAAAGTAAACATAAAAACATGTTTGGAAAAAACAGTTTAGGAAAGGAAGACAAAAAGGTGTTATATGAAAAGGCATTACTTCAGAAAAAAGTTGTGATAAAAAATTTTCCTTACTGATGAAAAGAAAGAAAAAAGTAGAAAAAAACACCAGAAAAAAAGAAAAATTTAAACCTTATTACACAGAAAATGAGAACAATTATAGTGATAATTTAAGGTAACAGAAATAAAACCCTTTATATTAGTGAGGTAAAAACAAGATGCTTGCAAAAAAAAAAAAAAAAACGAGAAGAGAGAAAAAAAAACAATGTACCTAGAAGATTATGTCTATCTTAAGAACGAAAAAAAACAAACATTACTGAGAAAAGTAATAAAGGAAAAGAGAGAAAGACACGAAAAGAAAAAAAATACATTACTCTGAAAATGTGTCTTAGATGTAAAAAAGAAAAAAAAAAAAACACCTTGTCGCTGGATGATGAGTGTTTCTTAGTAAGGAGACCAGTGTTGCAGTGGGAAGGGAACGAAGGCTGTGTTGCGTGTTGCGGGGCTGGCGAGGAAATGAAGACGTGAGAGCGGTGACTTGGCGTGACTTACAAAGGGTAATAACAATACAACACCTGTGGGACGTGTTGGATACGTGTTTCCGCCTCCACTGTTATCTAGAAACGGAGGCGTGTGTGTGTGTGTGTGTGTGTGTGTGTGTGTGTGTGTGTGTGTGTGTGTGTGTGTGTGTGTGTGTGTGTGTGTGTGTGTGTGTGTGATAAGTGACTCGTTATTTAATAGCGACATTTCTTTTCATCATTTACAGTTAAGTTTACAAAAGAAGGAAAGGAAAATATTTAGTCCTTTACCAGAAATTGAAAAAAATAAATAATCTGGGGTAGTGAATTAGTGACAATGGAAGAAGAGACAGACAAAAGAGACATACAGACATACAGAGACGGAAACTCGTGAAAAATAATAATAAATAATGAGATAAGTTTTGTATTCTTTATAAGATTATGGAGTCACTGTACCGTGTGTGTGTGTGTGTGTGTGTGTGTGTGTGTGTGTGTGTGTGTGTGTGTGTGTGTGTGTGTGTGTGTGTGTGTGTGTGTGTGTGTGTGTGTGTTATTGTAATTTTATACACTTTATGTAATCTTAGGCTTACGGACAAAAAAAAAATAAAATACTGAGGAAAAAGTATTTACGTATGTGTATTTCCCGATAGGTTCGTCTCTTAAGAAACTTGTATTTCGAAACGCTTCGGCCCGACGGTGAGCTTTGTTTTAGAAGCGGCCAGACGACTGGCGGCGAGGACTGGAGGTCGCCCGCAGGTGTGTGGCGCCCGCAGGTGTGTGCCGCCCTCAGGTGTGTGCCGCCCACCGCCACCTCATGTCAATAAAACAGTCTCCTTTTGTCGCGTCTTTCCATCACGCCTTTCTTCAGAACCAAGATGTCCATGCAGCTTTAATGACTCTTTGGTAATAGTACGACATTCTTTACTTCATTTGTCGCGTGTTTCCTTCACGCCTCACCAGGACCAAGATATGTACGCAGCCTTACTAACTCCTCGGTAATGATAGTATGAGATTTTTTACTTAACATGTCGCGCCTTTCCTTCACGCCTCACCAGAGCTAAGACGTGCACGCAATCTTACTAACTCTTCGCTGATGACAGTAGCCCCAGCAGAGCCAAGATAACACGCAGCCTTACTAACTACAAATTAACTGCATAACTTTCTTTTTTTCTCAATACTGACTAGACAAATATATGAATGGTGATGATAGGTGGAAATAAGTATGTTTTTGAACAGAGACTGTCACATCTAGG
>NC_087175.1:17218392-17255892 GCF_035594125.1 Scylla paramamosain
AGAAAATTTCTGTTTGGATCTCCATACCTAAATATACTGATTGCGCAGTGTGTGAGTATTGCCACACTGCACAAGGCACACCATCCAGCTCATCACGCAACTAAACCGAGTAAGCAACATAAGTGGTGTGCAGTTCAGGCATATCGCGCACGAATAGACTGGTAGATGACTGGTTGGAATGGACTCGGTATTCAGGTTGTAAGCGCTGAAACATTAGAGAGCTTTTCAAGAAGATTAGACCATTTTTTTGGTTGGGGATGATAGGTGGAAATAGCTAGGTATGTTTAATACATGGAGTGCCACGTATAGGCCTGATGGCTTCTTGCAGCTTCCATTATTTTCTTATGTTCTTACGTTCACTGTTAGAGGGCCTGCATGGTGAGTAAACCACCAAAATACACCACAACCAATACCTCCCCCTCTACCACCACCAACACCACGACCACCACCCTCACAACACAACACAACACAACACCCTCGGCCTCTACCCAGCCAGAAGTAAACTAGAGCAGCCGTGACTCAGATTTTTTCCTCCGCTGCCTCGCTATAAACCACGGCTGCTATTTACCCAGCACCAACCTTCCTGGTGAGGCGCGCTCCTCTCCACGCCAGGCTGCTGCACGCCCATGCCTGCACAAACGAGAGAGCGCCAAGACACCTGCCGCCAGATAGCAAACACTACCAGGGACATTCCTAAAGGGCCGGGAAAGTCTCACTCTGACCCTCCTCTGCTGCCAGTTTTGTACAAAGTCTCAGAAACAGGACAGCAAGTTTGGTCTATTCTTGTCCTGTCTGGAAATGTTGGTCTTAACGCAGCTCAGTAAACACTACACGCAGATGTCTGGCGATCTATATCATTTAGGTATAAAGGAATGTAACTTCAGCCATCTCTGAAAACTTGCGAAAAAAGAAAGTTACTAAATGAAATAAAAAATACAAGAAACGATAAAAAAAAGCATCACTTAAATGTTTGTCTTACCACAGCTCAGCAAATAAGTAATGATAACAGATAGCGAATAAAATAACTGGTAAGCACAGATAGTGAAGAACATAACTAACGAGAACAGGTAGAGAAGAAAAATAACAGGTGGTAACGGGTAATAAAAAAAAATAGCAGGTAAGCACAGGTAACTAAGAAAAAATAACACCACTATAAATATTGGACTTTGAATCACACACACACACACACACACACACACACACACACACACACACACACACACACACACAAGCAGGTCGAAGTTCACCACTTTGATCATAATATATTGAAATACGCGAGCTTTCTCTGGCAGCGCGTCACTTTATAAATCTAGCGGCGTCATCCTGCGCTTTGTTTGTCTCATTTCTACATAAATCCAAGTGAAAATGACGGAAATTAAAACTTTTGATGCACCTCATTAGCCAAATACGAAAATATTTATTGACATTTAAATATTTCACGTGCCATTTAAACGTCACCTGTACATCAAGACTGCTCATTGGAAGCATTGCAGGATATTCTGAGCATTGAACATTGAGGAGCATTTTTTTTTTTTTTTTTTGATGATATAAACGCCTCTCTTCCACATTTAAGTTCAATTATATTGGAATCATACTATATATCCAACACACACACACACACACACACACACACACACACACACACACACACACACACACACACACACACACACACACACACACACACACACAATTGTATGTTTTATGTTTATTTGAGCACCCTTTCCTTTTTTTAAACCTTTATGATCCATTTTTGTACGGTTTCTTTCCTGCATCACACATTATTTTTTTTCTGATTATTTGTTTATTTTCACACACACACACACACACACACACACACACACACACACACACACACACACACACACACACATTACCAGTATACCATTTCCAAAGATATCTATTTCACGAAGGGAGGCTGGCAAAATATGTTAAATAAATAACCAACATTTGGAGGTAATTAATTGAATTCACTTATTACGCCAGGATTAATTCAACTGAAAACAAAATGACATCAAAAAGCTGTTCCCAATGAAATATTTGTTGACATTAGCGAGTGTCGATGGAGGACGGACGGGAAATGCTGCAAAGGACGGGAAAGATGTGTCGAAAAAATGGGTTTGTTTTGTGTTTGTTTTCGCGGTCCGTATTCAGAAACTCTTTGTTCTTTCACCACGACTATTTTTAAAGGTCACAGAGATGGTTAGTCGAGTTCTCAAGGGTGTTAGGCATGTCAATAATGTAGAAATCTTGTTAATCTAACTAGAACCGTATAAAACAGTCTTAAAAGCCAATTTAGTTACAAATGGAGACTTTTTTTAAGCAGTGGAGGTACGGCACGGAAGTGTTTCAGAATATGAATGTCTGTCCAACAATTAAGACAGGAGCAAGAAATCCAGAAAACAAGGGAAAAGACACAAAATAAGAAGTAAGCAAGGAATAAAAGAATGAAACTATAATGATGAAGAAAGTCAAAAGGCAATATAATGAGAATAAGTAGATTATATGAAAAAAGATTGACAAAGAAAAAAAAATAACATGCTAAATAGAAAAAAAAAAAAACACTTGAAATAGCAAAGCACTAACAAAACACCAACAACTGATCAAGACACGACAAAAAAAAAAAACATCAAAGACACCGAGATTAACCTTTCCTTTTCTACAGGTGAAGGTGACACGTGACTTACCAGAAGCGGGAAAGGCGGGGCACATTGGAAGGTCACTGCTGCTGCGGGACAAATACTGATTGCTGTTTATACTCGAGGCGGCTTTAGTGAGACTGACGAGAATACCTAACCTATTTGTATGTGGAGCCAATCAGAGATATTAGAGTGGGAAGTGAGACATGGTGGTGGTGGTGGTTGTGGTGGCGGTAGAGAAGGAAGAGGAGGAATACAAAGGAATACGAAGGGATGCAAGACAAAGAAAAACAGACAGCACGAGCCTAAGTGGACCTAACGATTCTATCCGTGTAACTATTCTATCACTAAGGATTATATGAGTTAGAGGTATAAGGACTGGAGGAGGAGGAGTAGGAGTAGGAGGAGGAGGAGGAGGAGGAGGAGAAAGTTGACAGTTAGGAGAAAGTTGATAAGTAAGTAGAGAAGGTTGAGGAAGACTAATAATTTTGATGATAATGATGATATTTGTTACGTAGTGGAAGCTCAAAATAGTGCAGTGAAATTATTAACCTCAACTCATTTTCCACTGCATTCAGAAGTCCATTAAAAATACATGATGATGATGATGATGATGATGATGATGATGATGATGATGATGATGATGATGATGATATTCTTTAGTTAGTGAAAGCTTTAAAAACAGTGCAGTGAAGTTAACAAGCCCATCTCATCCCACACTTCCCCATGAACTAAAAAAACACCATTCACGCGCGCACACACACACGCGCACACACACACACACACACACACACACTCACACACACACACACAAAGTTTTTTTTCATTTTTCCTTCCGTCCTATATATATTTTTTTTTACCTCATAACCTTTGCGTAAATTCCCATGATGCAAATTAATGCTTTGGGTTTTAATGGTTTTCCTCTCTGAGCCTTAAAAAGAAAAATAACACTGGTTACAATTTTTCTCATGTTTCTTTCACTGTCTTTTTTCTTTTTTCTTTTTTATTCATCTTTTTTTTGTACCGACGCACTTTTGTAGTTTGTCATCGCTGTGTACACTTGCCTGGGTCCGTATTTACGTAGAAAACGAACTACATTTCTCTCTCTCTCTCTCTCTCTCTCTCTCTCTCTCTCTCTCTCTCTCTCTCTCTCTCTCTCTCTCTCTCTCTCTCTCTCTCTCTGTGTGTGTGTGTGTGTGTGTGTCAGAGAGAGAGAGAGAGAGAGAGAGAGAGAGAGAGAGAGAGAGAGAGAGAGAGAGAGAGAGAGAGAGAGAGAGAGAGAGAGAGAGAGAGAGAGAGAGAGAGAGAGAGAGAGAGAGAGAGACGGACAGACAGACAGACAGACAGACAGACAGACAGACAGACAGACAGACAGACAGAGACCGTAACTCCGACAGATCATAAATTTCCATACATACCAAACTCTTTCTGTCCAACACACACACACACACACACATACACACATACACACACCGCCATGTATGCTAATTTCAACCATCCCCCCAGCCCAGTAATTGCTTGATACAGAGTCACTTTTCGCCCAAAACCAATTAATCTCAGCAGGACTTGTGTGTTTCCAGTTTAGACGAGTCTCACTCCCACATTTATCGCAGCGTCAACGTTTTCTTTCATTCTTGCTGCGGTTGGCTGCTGTTTGATCTTTTTTTTTCTTTTTTCACGGGGCACTTGTATCAAAAGGACAAGTGGTAGGACGATGTGGTGACGTGGGTTTTCATTAATTCTCTCTCTCTCTCTCTCTCTCTCTCTCTCTCTCTCTCTCTCTCTCTCTCTCTCTCTCTCTCTCTCTCTCTCTCTCTTTCTGCTTCACCTTCTTGTTGGCGAAAACTCTTGGCGTGAAAGTTTTTAATGGGCGACGCCTGTACTTGGCTGGCCCGCCTTCCTGATTTATAACATTTTTATCCTGCCTCCTTCTGGGTCACTTACACCTTCGGAACCTTCCGTTCATGGTAGAGATACAGAGCCACTGCTACACCTTGATATAATTCGAACAAAGAGGATGGTACTCAATAGGAACATTATATTAGTTGTAATTCTGTATGTCAGGTCTGCACTTCAGAAATTTTTATCCAATGAACTAATGGTGGGAAACACTATAGGTTGTTATAACTGACATAGGATTGTATTGCTTTTTAACGAGTCCAGCAACATTATTATATACATATTTAACTTCAACCCTATTCAAGCTATTTGAGTCACTTAAACACTTCATAATCTTTTATCCAAGACAATTATAAAGAAAATTGCTACAAATTGTTATGCTGTATTTCAAACATAAGGGTTGGTATTACTTTCCAAGGTGCCTAAATTCATCATTGACTCATCATTAACTTGTATAAATTTTTGGGGGTCTTCTCTATATTTTTATCCAAGGAAGTAGTAGAGCAAATTACTACAGCTTCTTATTGTTTTGTAATATGCACGGCTATACTTATTTTTTTTTCTTTTTACGCAAGGCACAGATAAACGGAATTTTTCAAGCTTGTTATATTTGACAGAGGCTAGTATTCCTGTCCACCGTGGCTAATATCATTATAATAACCATCAGTTGATATTCTCTCTATCTCTTTATCCAAGGTACTGATAAAGGCTATTGCTGCAGGTTGTAATAATTCAAACAGAGATTGGTATTGGTTTTTAGTGTACCATACATTTTTAAAATCAACATTAGCATCTATGAGTTCCGTTGATTTTTCTTTCTATTGCAAGTATCAACGAGTCAAGAACAAGGCTACCATGATTCATAAGTTGTGAGTCATATTCATTACTCACCCCCACTACGTTCACATTCTTTAACCACACGAGTCATATAAGTCATATTAATCATGTCATAACAATTAAAGACAAAAGTAATATTAATTAATCACGTAATTCATATTTATCACACAAAAACTCACTACCATAAGTTATCGCAGGTCAATAAAGTCGCATATTCAAGTCTTACCTGTAAGCCACTGCAAGTCACTGTTAAGTCACTGTCACTACTAAGTCACTAACACTGCTAAGTCATTGTCACTGTTAAATCACTGCTAACTCACTGCTATTTCACTGCAAACTCAATATCACAGATGGGTCACTGCTAATTCACTGCTAAGTCACTACAAATTTAATGTCACTGCTAAGTTTTTGCAAATTCTTAATGTTCACTGCTAAGTCACTACAAATTTAATGTCACTGCTAAGTCACTGCAAACTTAATGTCACTGCTAAGTCACTGCAAACTCAATGTCACTGCTAAGTCACTGCAAACTCAATGTCACTGCTAAGTCACTGCAAACTCAATGTCACTGCTAAGTCACTGCAAACTCAATGTCACTGCTAAGTCACTGCTAGGTCAAAGTCACCGCGAAATTCCTTCTCATACCTTGCTAAATAACTATAAATTCACTATCATTTCAAGTCACAGCTAGGTCGCTCATAGGTCAACGTTAAGTCACTGCTAAGTAACTGCCAAATCACTGTAAATCACTATTAAGTCGCTGTTACTACTAAGTTACAGCCGACTCGCTGCAAACAATAGAATCAGCAAGTCCATATCTAATGAAGGAAAAAAGCAGTAAGTTTAAATAGTGCAGCATCAAAATATAATGAATTCCAGAAAATAAAAATGGAAAACGATGCACTGGAAGGGATAAAAGTCTCTCTCTCTCTCTCTCTCTCTCTCTCTCTCTCTCTCTCTCTCTCTCTCTCTCTCTCTCTCTCTCTCTCTCTCTCTCTCTCTCTCTCTCTCCTTGACCTACACGACCACGCAGATTGGAAATAAATAACAAAAGCCAAATAGAGAACATAAAGTCAACTCTCTCTCTCTCTCTCTCTCTCTCTCTCTCTCTCTCTCTCTCTCTCTCTCTCTCTCTCTCTCTCTCTCTCTCTCTCTCTCTCTCTCACTTCACAAATTTCCATCGTGGTGGAAAAATACAAAATTAATGTTCCGGAAACCGACCCTAAAATCTGGTTGTGTGTAGGAGGGAGGGAGAGAGAGAGAGAGAGAGAGAGAGAGAGAGAGAGAGAGAGAGAGAGAGAGAGAGAGAGAGAGAGAGAGAGAGAGAGAGAGAGAGAGAGAGAGAGAGAGAGAGAGAAATCAGTGTGCCTTCTGCAGCTGTGAAGAGAAAACCTGACCAGGAAGGAAAGGAGGAGATAATGAAGAGGAGGAGGAGGAGGAGGAGGAGGAGGAGGAGGAGGAGGAGGAGGAGGAGGAGGAGGAGGAGGAGGAGGAGGAGGAGGAGGTGGAAAAAGGAGTATGATGAATAACAATTAGAATAAAAAAGAAACGAAGAAAAAATGACAAAATAATAATAAACAGACGAACAAAACAAAGATAAACAAAAAATAGATTAGGATGAAAAAATGAGTAAAAAAAAACACAAAATGAAAAATAACAACTAAACAACAACTGAGCTCGAAAAAAAAAGTTAGTTTGAAAAAAAAAAGTATTATACATGTATGAAGGATTACACGTACCCACACACACACACACACACACACACACACACACGGACCTAAATTCCTTGCTGTATTAAATTACCACTTAATTAAGAGCAAACATATATTCCATTACGAGAAGGGTTAGAGTTTAGAAGCACCACTACCACCACCACCACCACCACTACCACCACCACCACCACTACCACTACCACGGGACCAGGTAAGGTATGTCATTTCATTCAATTCATATCAACACCTATTGACTTTTTGGTGATGTTTTTATTCCATGATATTTTGTTCATATCAGTTTGTTATTCAGTGGAGTCTCTCTCTCTCTCTCTCTCTCTCTCTCTCTCTCTCTCTCTCTCTCTCTCTCTCTCTCTCTCTCTCTCTCTTGCAATTACAGTGAAATTTTATATATTATTACTAAATTCTCCTTCGTAACGCCAGACCGCCTGCTGTTTTAGTGGCGAGAGAGAGAGAGAGAGAGAGAGAGAGAGAGAGAGAGAGAGAGAGAGAGAGAGAGAGAGAGAGAGAGAGAGAGAGAGAGAGAAGGCACGTGAGTGGAAAAAGTATCGCGTTGAGTGTCTCTCCCTCTCCCCTTCACACCAGTTCTCTCTCTCTCTCTCTCTCTCTCTCTCTCTCAACTCAAAAAAAAAAAACACGACTCTCACTGAGCCTATCACTTTTTTTCTGTGTTTCCATCTTTGCACTTGTTGTGTGTGTGTGTGTGTGTGTGTGTGTGTGTGTGTGTGTGTGTGTGTGTGTGTGTGTGTGTGTGTGTGTGTGTGTGTGTGTTCCAGTCTTCTTGATATGTCTATCTCCTTTAAATACATTATCATTCTATGTACCTGCACATTTCACCTGGGGAGAGAGAGAGAGAGAGAGAGAGAGAGAGAGAGAGAGAGAGAGAGAGAGAGAGAGAGAGAGAGAGAGAGAGAGAGAGAGAGAGAGAGAGATTGTAGGCATTATGATATATAGAAACATAACAAGATAGCACTAAAAACAATACCATATTAATAGATTTACTCTATTTAGAACAACCTCAATGTACCCAAACACTAAGAAAGAAACGAAAGATGGTTATAGAAATATAAAATTCTTTTGGCAAGGAATGGAAGTGAGAGGAAAAGGGCAAATCATGGAGAGAATACGAGAAATGCACTTGACCATGAGACTTCCAAGGGGGCAAAACCAGAGATACAGAGAAGGAGAGAGAGAGGCTTCTAAAGGGCAAAGTCAGAGAGAGAGAGAGAGAGAGAGAGAGAGAGAGAGAGAGAGAGAGAGAGAGAGAGAGAGAGAGAGAGAGAGAGAGTAGGTAGAATGTGACAACGAATGTACATACACTAAGCAAGAAGAGGGAGAATGTCGTATTATATTACAATTTTGACAAGGTACTGAGTGAGACGAGAACAGTTCAAAGCAATAATAAGAAAAAAAAACCTAACCGCAAGGCTTCCGAGGGTCAGTGTATCCAAACTCGAAGACAAAAAGGAAAAAGAAATGTTTACCAAGACAGAATACATTTTTGGCAAGGAGAGTTGTGAGAGGAGGACAATTCATGGTGACAATAAGAGAAAACAACCAAACTGTTAGGCTTCCGAGGGTCAAGGACAGAGAGAGAAGGTAGAACAGTAACAATGTACCCAAACTCTACGCAAGAAAGAAAAAGAACCGTTTATCGAAATACAAAACACTTTTTTGCAAGGATCGTGGTGAGAAGAGGAGAGTCCATGACGACAATAAGATAAACCAACCTGATCACAAAGCTTCTGAGGGTCAAGGCCAGGGAGACCAGGCAGAATATCACCAGAAATAGTGACAGCGTTCTGAAACACTTCGTTCTCTCAACAGGATTATTTTCACTTGCCGAGAGAGAAACCACGCTGCCCACAAGGCTTCCGAGGGTCAAGGCCAGAGAGAGCGGTTAAAACAGGAGCAAAAATAGTGACCGCGTTCTGAATCACTTTCTTCTCTCATCGCGGCGATCACTGGCCAGAGAAACTGTTAGTCGGATTCTCATGGGTATTTTTTCTCATTGATGATACAGACTGCTTGTTGAAAGATCACTTGAATCATGAAGGCATCCTTGAAACCCACAATAACTTCCACTGGACTCTGTGAATATTAATCGTAGTAGAGTACAGAGGTGTTTGAGAACGCTGCTCCAGGAATATATTTGATGAAAGAGTAAGGATATATTGATTAAAAATTAAGAAAATTAAAATTGTCCAATGTTTAATTCATCAAAGATCTGATAGGCAAGTTAGCAGACAGGGAGTGAATGAAAAGTGTAATCTGATAAGGAGAAAATACTAAGAGATGTAAACTTTCCCTGTCATGTGAAAAAGGCAGAGGAAAGGAACAAATTAATAAAAGAAACTTGTAAATGTCGTCGGTTTGGTGTCACACATCACAAAGGAATTATTGGCAAGATATCCATTACTGCCTGATGCTGAATATTGTAACAGTCGATGACGTGTGTTTTAACGAACAGAGTGTGTGTCCTAATGCTTTCCCACTTCAGAAATTAAAACGTCAGTGGAGAAATAGAGAGAAATTCCTTTGGTTAGACTTTTTCCTTTCCGACAGACATGATGGTGGACACTAAAATAATAGTCAGTAGAGGAGCAGGGAGAAAACTGATTGGGTAAAGATTTTTTTTTTTCTTTTGCCGCTATTAGTAAGGCTGGTGGTAGACAGTAAAATTAAAACAGTCAGTAGAGCAGTAGAGAGAAACCGCGTTAGTTACATTTTTACTACTGTAGAGGTTGTGGTGGTCTGTGGTGGTGGTTGTGGAGGACAGTGAAATCCATTACAAAAGACTGGTAATAATCTAGTTATGGTTAGATTCGAGCTGCGGGTATTATCAACTGTGTTTATAGTGATATTCAGTGAAACTCATAATATAATGTGATGCATTACGAAAAACTGTGGATGCAGTAAGGAGCCCACTAAGGGAATCCGGAAGTAAAACCCGAAAAAAAAAAATAGATATCTTATTCTTTTAATCTTGTACTGACTTATGTTAGGTTCAGTTAGCAAAGGAAATACTGATAATTAGCATGAAGCAAACCTGAAATAAGATATAGCAAACAATTTCACATATCAAGCTAAGACAGACGTGCAATACACACAAACGAGTAGTTAGTACAAGTAATTAAAACACACAAAATTCTGAATTCACAATAACGCGAACGCAAGAGAGCAAGTAACGGTATCGTGGACAAAGACACAGCCGATACATGGGAAAGAAGAGAGACAACAACCAACTTTAGTAAGAAAAATACCAGAATATGTGGAGAAAAAAAAAAGTAAAAGAATTTCTGTCACCATCCTATGACAACTGAGACTCACAGGGGGAAAAAAAAAAGACAGAAAAATGGTGAAGTTTAGAAGACGAGAGGAAGAGGAAGAGGTGGTGGTGGTGGTGGTGGTGGTCCCCGGGTAGAGAATTAGATTTAGAACCACGAATGTTGCAAGAGTTAATGTAGAAAAAGTTTGAAACGTCATCTGGACACCTTTTCAGTTCGTCACTCTAGGGGCAGCCAGAGTGAGGAAGTTTGTGGGCGTGGAGGTAGTCACTGCGTCCTAGGTTTTGATTAATTGTGTCATTTCTTCCTTTATTGCGTGTTTATTGCTTTTCTTTGTAGGTCACCATACAGAAAACGGTGTTCCTAGTTGCTTTGCCTACATTCCTTTTAGTCGCCTCTTACGACATGCAGCGAATTCAGTGCCCGCATTCCTAGTCCCGTGTGGGATTAAGAGAATAGGGACAAAGGAAATAAAGGAAGGTGCAAGATGCCATCAAGCCTACACGTGGCTGTCCCTGTATTTTGGCTTGGTATGTTTATATGGAAAGGTATAGTGTCATTTTGTAAAGTGTGAACACAAGGAAGGCTTTTTGTTTATTTATCTATTTTATGACAGGCTGCGGTTTCGTAAGTGTTCTTAGCAATTTATTACAATTTTATTTTGCCTTGTTGTCTGTGTTATTTCATCTTTCCAGTCTTGTATTCTAGTTTCATTATTGTCTTTTTTTTTCTCTCTCTCTGCAAGTTTATTTTTTCTCTTCTGGGTATTTTTCTCCTCTCACTTAATTCTTCTTCCAGCTTGTATTATTAATTTTTTTTATAATTCTGCTCTCTCTCTCTCTCTCTCTCTCTCTCTCTCTCTCTCTCTCTCTCTCTCTCTCTCTCTCTCTCTCTCTCTCTCTCTCTCTCTCTCTCTCTCTCCATCCTTTTCTTCATTTTCCATCCTCGTTCTCTCTTTCCAGTCTTATCTTCTCTTTCTAGCCTTGCATTTTCTTCCCAGCTGTGTCTCCTATCTCCAGCTTTGTCTCCTCTTTCCTGGGATAATCTTCTCTTTCCAGGGTCGTCTTGTATCCAGGGTTGTCTTCTCCTTTCTTATCCTTGTCTGTTCTTTCTAACCTTAACTCCTCTTCCTTGCTTTATCTTCTACTTCAGCCTTGTATCCTCTTTCCAGCCATTTCCTCTCTTTCCTGTCATGTCTTTTCTTCCTTCTCTTGTCCTCTCTCGCCAGCCATGTCTTGTCTTCCTATTTTTCTCTTCTAGTTCATGTTTTGTCACCTCTTTGCAGTCTCTCTGTTCTAGTCATGTCCTCTAGTTCCAGCCATTTCCTCTCTCTCCAGCTGTGACTCCTCTTTCTATCCTTGTCTTTCTTTTTCAGTATTCCCTTATCTTTTTTTTTCTTATTTTTTTCTTCGTCTTTCCAGGCTTTTTTTTTTCTTCTCTCCTCATCCCCATGAAAGTCCGTTATCGTTTGCTATTTGTATATCTCAACGAACTTTTTTTTTTTATGTCTAATGGTGCTCGTAAGACGATCAATTCTATTCGGTTTCTTAATATATGATAATTTCCTTATACCTCAGTGTTAGGCTTAAGACTGTTCCCTCAGTCAGCGGCAAATGGGACTAATGAGTGGAGTTAGTGGTGCAGGAAGGCGCAGAGCGAGGGAGGGAACGGCACACTACTGGCTCCGTCCACACGCCAGGGAAGGGAAAAGCAGCATTATAATGTCCCACACTTCCCTGCCTACCTTCACTGTTTATTTCCTTTCTTCCCTTCTTCACCTAATGATAAGTTAAGATTCTACAAAATTTTAAAGACTACAAGTTTTCTTTCTTTCTTTCTTTCACTTTGCATGAAAAAAAAAAAACAGGCTAAGGACGGAAAAAAATCTATTCCTGGTGAAAAAAAAAAAAAGTTAACAAGGAAAGATTGTAATTTATGTGCTAAGAATACGAGTATAAAGGAAAGAAAACTGAAGACAAAGGAAGAACAAAAAGCAGCAAACACGTCAGCACTAACACGACAGTGATGAATTGCATGATCTAATCTAAAGCAAGAGTTAGGACTATATAAATACGAAAACGAATAGGAGGAAAAGGTTAGATAAATTTATGGATGATGATGATGGCAAATGGTAGGTTAAAGTATTAAAGAGCTGCCTAGTGAAGATCAAACTAATCTTTATTTTTTTGTGTGTTATTGAGAAAATTTTCTCGAATTTGTGTTTAGAAAAATAAAACTATTCTTAATTTTACTTCTAATAAAAAAAAAAAATTCTTCATTGTTCATTGCGTTTGTTCTGATTACAAGTCTACGAGGCACTATAATCATTATTTAAGAATATAAGCACATAAGAAATAAGGGAAGCTGCAAGAAGCGACCAGGCTTACACGTGGCAGTCCCTGTATGAAATATACCTACCTTTCTCCATCTATCATCCACATCCATAAACCTGTCTAATCTTCTTTTAAAGTTCCCTAATGTCTTAGCACTAACAACATGATTACTAAGTCTGTTCCACTCATCTACCACTCTATTTGAGAACCAATTCTTTCCTATCTCTTTCTTAAACCAAAATTTTTCAAGTATGCTTGTTTCTCTCTTTGTATAAAGTAGATGTAGATGTATGTATTGTAACTTTCGTACGTTTATTTATGTGTATTTTTTTTCTTTGTTCATTGTGTGTGTGTGTGTGTGTGTGTGTGTGTGTGTGTGTGTGTGTGTTTGTTTAACTTAGGCATAGTGAGTGAGTATTCTTCCACGAATTGTGCGTGTGCGTAAGAAGCAAACAAATTCCCAGCGCTAGTGTACAATTTTACGAGTTTAGTAAAGAATGGAGTGCATTTCCTGAAGAGTGACAAAGAAAAGTCATCATTTGGAGTGGCGGGAAAACAGAAGCCAGGGAAAGAAAAGATTGAAAAAAAAGGAAAGAAAAAATAAAGAAAAGAAAAAAGAATAGAATCCGTGGAAGGGTAATTAGGAAACTAAACACCAACACACACACACACACACACACACACACACACACACACACACACGGATACACAATAGACCTGCTTCTCCCATATTATCTCTCTCTCTCTCTCTCTCTCTCTCTCTCTCTCTCTCTCTCTCTCTCTCTCTCTCTCTCTCTCTCTCTCCTCTTCTTTCCCATCGAACTTCGCAACCAAAACTTTATCCATTTCCAACTGTAAAAGAAAACTTATACCGAACATAACACACACACACACACACACACACACACACACGCACATACACACACACACATACACTTCAGAGTACACAATACGAAAATCAACAATCTCTCTCTCTCTCTCTCTCTCTCTCTCTCTCTCTCTCTCTCTCTCTCTCTCTCTCTCTCTCTCTCTCTCTCTCTCTCTCTCTGTCTCTCTTTCTCTCTCTCTCTCTCTCTCTCTCTCTCTCTCTCTCTCTCTCTCTCTCTCTCTCTCTCTCTCTCTCGTTTCTTTGACCTCGCTAAAATCCCAAGCTAATTTTGAGATTTCGCCGAAACAATGTACATTAAAACCACAAAAGCTCTCTCTCTCTCTCTCTCTCTCTCTCTCTCTCTCTCTCTCTCTCTCTCTCTCTCTCTCTCTCTCTCTCTCTCTCTCTCTCTCTCTCTCTTACCACTGACCTACACAAAAACCCAAGCTAATTTTGAAATTTCGCCGAAACAGTACACAAACAACATTCTCTCTCTCTCTCTCTCTCTCTCTCTCTCTCTCTCTCTCTCTCTCTCTCTCTCTTCTCTCTCTCTCTCTCTCTCTCTCTCTCTCTCTCTCTCTCTCTCTCTCTCTCTTTCCTCTCTGACCTCTCTCACCTCCTTAAAACCCACAAGCTAATGTTGAGGTCTCGCCAAACTAGAATCACTGAACACAATCGCACAACCTTCCCTCTCCCTCATGCTCGTGACGGCTTCATTGTCTTCGTGTCAAGGGGAAGGAGCGGCCGCAAGGACCTCCAAGTATATGACGGGCCTCTCCGCCTCTCGCACCCAAGCCAGAGTCCTCACCACCCGACCTTACTTGAGAGACTGAGCTAAGGTGATGAGGTGGTAAGGATATTCAGTGGTGGGGTAGTTTGGTGATACTATTTGATGTTGGGTTTGTGTGTGTGTGTGTGTGTGTGTGTGTGTTTGTGGGTTACTTGTTTTTTGTCTGTGTTTATCTGTCTGTCTATCTGTTTGTTTTCGTAGTCAGTGTGTGTGATGGTGTTTGTGATTTTGGTGGTGAAGAATTGTTTATCTGTTTGTCTGTCTGTCTGTTCCTGTGTCTACAAGTTTATCTATCTACTTTTCTTTCTTTGTATCTAAATGATTTACTTATTTATTTATCTATCTGTATATTTAGTAATCTTTCTATCTATCCATCTATCCATCTATCTATCCATCTATTAATCTACATACCTTTCTATCTATCTGTATATAAGTATCTATGTATTTATTTTTTCTTTCTATCCGTAGCTAACTTACTCAATTTTTCCACTGTAGTTATATTTGAAGCATATTTCTAGTAATTGGTGTTGCAGTCTCTCTCTCTCTCTCTCTCTCTCTCTCTCTCTCTCTCTCTCTCTCTCTCTCTCTCATCACCGAATCACTGATAATTACGCTAACCTGATTTTAAAAACTAACCCGATTTTCATTTCCACAATTTGAGAGAATTAAGTTTACTCTCTCTCTCTCTCTCTCTCGTCTCTCTCTCTCTCTCTCTCTCTCTCTCTCTCTCTCTCTCTCTCTCTCTCTCTCTCTCTCTCTCTCTCTCTCCTTCCCCACTGTCCATTTCATTTTCGATCATATTCTCTTTCCCTCCCTCAGACCATCCCTTTCTCACTCTATTATTCTCCCTTTCTTTTTCACGATTTTTCCTCCTCGCATTCTCGCATACCACTTTATTTAGCATTCCTATCGTATACCTCTTCCTCCCTTCTCTCCTTTCCCTCTCGTCCTTTCTCCTCAGTAACCATCCTTCATATTCCTTCCCTTACCTCTCCCAAGGGACAAAGAGAAGGAAAAGGAGGCCGTTGGGAGAGAAGGGAAAGGTGTAGGAAGGGACTAAGGGGGTACTGTGTTATATCGTGTGGAAAATTATGTAAAAATTCTCTTCTCGTCTGACTTAATATGTCGTATCTCTGTCGAGGCACTAGGAAGGGAAGTGAAGTTAAAGACAGTTGACTGCTCTCGTTGCTATTATCCTGTCCTCTCGTATTCCCTTGTTCTCCTTGATTAATTGTCTTGACTGGAAGGAAGTTAGGTTTTTCATTCTTATTTTTTTTCCGTTCTTGTCTGTCTTTCTTGTTCTCTCTCTCTCTCTCTCTCTCTCTCTCTCTCTCTCTCTCTCTCTCTCTCTCTCTCTCTCTCTCTCTCTCTCTCTCTCTCTCTCTCTCTTTCTGCCCTCCTTCCTTCTGATATTTCATTGATTGGTTGTTCAGTTTTTATTTTTTTTCTTTAGTCTTCCTTCGAGTCTTTGTCTTTATTTTAGTCTGGGTTTGTGTTTGGTCTGTAAGTTTTGGGCCTTTTTTGGATTTGTTTCGTGTGATTAAGAGTTTTTATTTTCGTTTTTTTTTTTGTCTTCCCGCCCTCCTTTCTGCCTTCCGGGTCGTGGTGTATAAGGCTGTAATGTCCATTTAATATTACGACCTGCTCACGACCTGCCCTTCCTACTACTTGAGTTTGTCAGTACCTATTCATGTAAGACCTACTCTTATTACCAGCTCCACATACGAGGTCACTTACGAGGTTCACTTACGACTACTTAATACTACTTACACTTGTGACGACTCACACTTATGGACTATTTGGATGGATTTTTGTCAACTACCTGTTCTTATATTTACTTCCATGTACGACCTATTCACTGCTTACACTTACGACCACCTTTACTTACGAACGCTTTGACTTACGAGAATCTACACTTGTGACTATTTACAGTTATGGGCACCCACACTTCCGACCACTTGTACTTACGACCACATTACATTTACGATCATTAACAACTACGACCACCTCCAATAATGATCATCTATATTTAAGACCACAACACTTATAACCACTTACTCACTTATACACATTGAGTCACTTACAATGTTAAAGAGCGATGTAAGCTTGGTTAGTGTTAGTTTCTCTCTCTCTCTCTCTCTCTCTCTCCTCTCTCTCTCTCTCTCTCTCTCTCTCTCTCTCTCTCTCTCTCTCTCTGGGATGCGGACTCTCCTAGGGGTCTTATAAGAGGTATATGGCCTATGTAAGGTACTCGTGGGGGTCCCTTCATGTTCCTTACACCACTACTACTACTACTTCTACTACTACTACTACTACTACTACTACTACTACTACTTCTACCACTACTACTACTACTACTACTACTACTACTACTACTACTACTACTACTGCTGCTGCTGCTGCTGCTGCTGCTGCTGCTGCTGCTACTACATTTAACACCACAAACAACTGCAACAACTGTCATGTCTAACTGATTATTTCAACAAAAAGGTACCATTATTATTAAGGCTAACGGGACATAACAATGGGACTGGGAACCTTCTCTTTTGTATACTAAACCGGAAAATAAAAAAAAAATTATATAATACGAATATTACCTTGCTATAAAAAAATAAACATTTCTAAAAAACAACAACAACAGCAAAAACAACAACAACAACGATGTACTATTACTACTACTACTATTACTGCTACTACTACTACTACTACTACACTACTACTACTACTATCACCATGACTTCCACAACTACGTGTACTATGACTAAAGCTACCCTTAATAAAATCCCTCATTCCAGATTCTCACCACCACCACCACCACCACCACCGCCATCAATTCCCACCTCTCTTTTACCTGTACAACCAAACGCCGTCAAAGTCCCATTTTCTATTCAACTTACGAGAAAACGGCCCCTTTTTCACTTCCCTCCTGCCAGTGGTAACTAAAAAAAAGCTATTAACTTTAGGACTCAGGGGGGGAAGAGAGAGAGAGAGAGAGAGAGAGAGAGAGAGAGGAGAGAGAGAGAGAGAGAGAGAGAGAGAGAGAGAGAGAGAGAGAGAGAGAGAGAGAATAAAAAAGGACTTAATCACAGGAGAGAGCTGTGAAGCGTGTGTGTGTGTGTATGTGTGTTATAGACAATCAGTGGTAGCGGTGAATAGAGATGAAACACACACACACACACACACACACACACACACACACACACACACACACACACACACACACTCAACCTCCCACTTTCCCACACACAGACACACACACACACACACACACACACACACACACACACACACACACAGTCAGGGATCAATAAAGAGACGTAAGGTCGGCGCGTTCATTTCCTAAAATAACACCTGTAAAGAGCGACTCAGGATGAACAGGTGGATGAAAAAAGGGAGTACTTGGGTCACGGTGCTGCTGTTGTAACTTGTAGTGAGAATGCATCTTCCCGCCACCAGTTGTTGATAAGAGAGAGATTAGTAGATAGAATAGACATATAGATAGATAGGTAGATAGACAAACAGATGGAGATAAATGGATGAAAAGTAAGATAGACGTAGATAGATATTGAGATAGATGGTTATGTAAACTGACGGATAGATAGGTAGGTAGATAGACTGATAGATACAGATAGA
Organism: Scylla paramamosain; assembly: GCF_035594125.1. Classification (NCBI taxonomy): domain Eukaryota; kingdom Metazoa; phylum Arthropoda; class Malacostraca; order Decapoda; family Portunidae; genus Scylla; species Scylla paramamosain. The sequence continues at coordinate 17,236,409 of NC_087175.1, forward strand.
TAGTACAGAGATTAAATATCGAGATAGATAGATACACACATACATACAAAACGGCAACAAAATAAACACACAAACAAACAACAGAGAAAAATACATATCTAATAAATCAAACTAATAACATTGTACATCTTAATAAACAGGAAGACGAAAAAAAAGAAAAAAATACATAAATAAGACGAAAAATAAGACTAAAAAATGAGAAGAGACTAGAGCAGAAACATTTCAATCAACACCACTAAGTGAATACTCTCAGAAACACGTTGTAGAAAAAGGAAGAGAATAAAAGAAAACGGAAATACAGTAGAGGATGAAGGAGAAAACTCGTGAGGTCAGCGGTAACAACAGACACACAGACAGATAGACAGACAGACAAACAAACAAAAGCCAGATAGGCATGCAGGCAGACTACATTAGAGACTGGAAAAAGAATATAAATAGTTAAGTATTCTTCCTCCTTTTAATTCTTCATTACCTCTTTCTTCTTTTTTAGAGAGAAACATGGAAACAGAAATTGGGAAATCGAGTGAAAGAATGGGAATAAGGAAAAAAAGGAAAATGAAAGAAGAAACGATAGGAAAGTAAACAGAGCGAGGAAGGAAAACAGGAGAGAAACGAGGAACTGAAGCCAAGCAAGAATGCGTGGCAGGAAAAAAGAAATGGAAGAAAAAAGAAATGAGGAAAAATAACAAAAAATAAAAAGTAAATGGTAAGACAGAATATAGAAAAGAGAATGAAGAGGGGAAGAAACAGGAGTTGGAAAGCCAGGAAGGAAGGATGTGTGATGAGCAAGGAAAAAGATAGAAAAGAATAGAACAGAATAAAAACTAAATAAATAAGGAACAGTAAGAGAAAAAAAAACGGAAAAAGGAATGAGAGAGAGAGAGAGAGAGAGAGAGAGAGAGAGAGAGAGAGAGAGAGAGAGAGAGAGAGAGAGAGAGAGAGAGAGAGAGAGAGAGAGAGAGAGAGAGAGCAGAATCTAGAACGGATAGATGGCGTGGGAAGGAAGATAAACAAAGCAAGAAAATAAGTAACAAAAGAAGGAAACAAGAAAAAATAGACTGATAAAGGAAGGAAGACGGGGAAAAGCAGGCCAGAAGGAAAAGGAAAGATAGGAGAGAACAGAAAAAAAAAACAACGAAGAAAAGCAAGATAAGGAAAATGAAGGAAAGAATAAAGGCAGGCAGGCAGGCAGCGAGGACGGGTGAGAGGAAGAGGAAGGAAAGTAAAGAAAAGAAAAGTGTGTGTGTGTGTGTGTGTGTGTGTGTGTGTGTGTGTGTGTTTGTGTGCGGGGGTGAGGGGTGGGGGAAGAAAGGAGTCCAATAAAACCCGGGCCAGAAACACGACCTACTTTTGTGTATTGAATCTCACCTTCCCGAGAGGTGACCGACCCACTACTGCATCATCAAAACACTCCACCGGCTGCTTCGTTTTAACTGCTTTATTCACGGCTCTCCCCAGTTCACCTTCCCCCTTCCCTCCCTCCCCTCCCCTTTCCTCTCTCTCCCGACTCAATCCTCTCCAACCTTTCCTCTCCTCCCTCCCACTACTCCTTACCCTCCAATCCTTCTCCTTTCCCTCCTCTCTTCCCTTCCTCCCCAGTCATCCCCCTACATTCCCTACGCCGTCCTTCTCCTCCCCGATCCTTCTCTTTCCTCCCCTCCTTTCTCCTGGCGACCCTACTTGCTTTACCCCGTTCCCTCCGACCCTTTTTCTCCCTTCCCTTCCCTTTCCCCTTCTCTTCCACACCGGCTTTTCCCTCCTTCCTCCCCCTCCCCCTTCCCCCAGTATTCACCTCCCCTTCTACTCATCTCTTCTCTGTGTCTCTTCCCCTTCCCTCCTCCTCCTCAGTGCCTCTTTCTCTTGCCTCCTGAACTCCTAAACTCCCAAACTCTTCCTACCCTTCTTCTCCCTCCTCCTCAGCGCCTCATCCTCCTACCCTTCCCTCTCCATCCCAGCGTCTCCTCCTCCCTCACTCCCCCCAGCGCGGCTCTAAGGAATGTAATCTCTGGTAGAGTTTCCTGGCGACGCCGCGAGTGAGGCACAAAGGCAAAACATACACAAAAGCATTTGTTTGGGTTAAGTCCCCCCGCGCAGCAAGCCATTCTGCCCTTCCCCCATCCACCCAGTCTGTCACCCCCCCCCCTGCCTTTCCTGCCGGCTCCGTTCCGCCCCCGTTCCGGTTTCAACACCGCCTCTCCCCCCACCCCCTCCTTTCATCTCCATTTTTTTTTTACTGATTTTTTTTTTATTTTTCATTTTTTTTCTTTTTTTTCTTTCATGTATTCGTTTTGTCTTCCTATCATGTTCTATTTTTTTTATGTAATTTTCCAATTTCCCATTATATTCTGTTATTTCATCCTCTCCCTCGTATTCTTCCCCATCATCATTTTCGTCTTTTTGTTTCTTTTTCCCTTCCTACACTCTTCTTCCTCCCTAAGACTTTCAACTATTTTCATTGTCTTCTTCCTTTTTTTTCTTTTCTTGCTTTTCTTCCTTTTACTTTTCATACCTCCTCCTACCTCCCGTTGATTTTAATTTCCTACGTCTTTTTATATGCATTTTTTTATTTTTTTGTTCACCTGCCAGCATTTCTCCTCCCTCTCTTCATTCACTCCCTTTCTCCATCATCATCTTTATTATTATTTTTTTCACTTTTTTTTACTTCCACGATCTTTCGTCTCTCTTATTCTTATATCTACATTTATTTCTCTTCTTCCACTATTATCTCCCTCGTCGTCTTTTTTTTTCTTTATCTCGCACCATTCTCTCTATCTCTCTTCATTTTTTTTATTAAATTATCTCCTTCTTCCGTCATCTCCTTCATCTTTTTCCCTTTTCCTCCCAGTCTATATTTCAGTTTACCTCTTATCTTTCTTCCTCTCTCTCATTCTTATTCCTCTATTTAACAATCTCTTCTTTTATTCTCAATTGTACGTTCCTTTTCTATTTTTATCGTGTTTGCCTTTATCGTGTTTGCCTCTATTTTTACTTATTCTTCTCAGGATTTTTTTTTTACTTTTTATCCTTTCATCATTTCGTCTCCTGCATCTTTATTAATTTTATTTATTATTTACTTTTGTTACTCATTGTCCTCCTTTTCTTGTCTCGAATCTTTCTCTTCGTCTTCTGTTTCACTTATCTTTCTCCACAATTTTCACTATTTTTACTGTTCTTCCTTTACTTTCCCTCAGCATCTCTCTTCTTTTCAAATCATTCATTTATTTGGTTGGTTTAGTTAGTTAGTTATTCATTTACTTATTTCTACTTGTTTTACCTTTGTTTTCTTTTTGTTTTCTTTATTCCTAAGTTTTATTTTATCCTTCCGTCCCCTTCCTCTATTCTGTTTTCGTCTCATCCTCTCCCTCCTCCTGTTCTTCCACGAATCTCTCTCTCTCTCTCTCTCTCTCTCTCTCTCTCTCTCTCTCTCTCTCTCTCTCTCTCTCTCTCTCTCATCTTACCTCCCTTCATTTCTCTCTCCAACAGTCTACTCTCCCTCTTCCTCCTCCTCCTCCTTGCATTACCTCGTTCCCATCTTTACCAATGTGTTATTCTCGTCCTTCCTTATTTGGTAGGAAGTGCATTTTCTCTATTACTTTCCTTATTTTCTTTGGTTACCCCATACGTACCGCTGATGGTCGCTTCCCGTTTTCTTTCCCTACATGCAGATCATTTTCTTTCCTTTTTTTTACATTTTTTCCTAGTATTTATTTTCTTCTCTCCTTCCATTTTTTTTTTTTTTGCATTATTTGGAGTTTGCATCTGAGGCAGGCGTGTTTTCATGGAGCAAGGACAAGAGAGGAAGGAGAAAGGAGGGGAGCGAAGAGGAGGAGAAGAGGGGAACATTAAGGGGACGGGGAGGGAGAGGGGGAAGGGGAGGAGGAGGAGGAGGAGGAGGAGGAGGAGGAGGAGGGAACACAATGAAAACAGAGCGAAGGCGATAGATGAATGGATGGGTGAGAACAGGAAAGGGAAGGAGGTAACAAAAGTGAAAGGGAGGAGGAGGAGGAGGAGGAGGAGGAGGAGGAGGAGGAGGAGGAGGAGGAGGAGGAGAACGAGGAAGATAAAGAAAAAAATAAGAACAGGGTAGGAAGAAATATCAAGAGGAGGGAGAGGAGGAGGAGGAGGAGGAGGAGGAGGAGGAGGAGGAGGAGGAGGAGGAGGAGGAGGAATGAAAATGAGACGAGGGAAGACAGAGGAGAGTGACAAGAAGCAGAATCTTCAAAACCCTTCACGTGGAAGTAATGTTGCTTTTATTGCTTGCGACAGAGTGGGGTAAGCGCGCGCGGGCGCACACACACACACACACACACACACACACACACACACACACACACACACACACACACACACACACACACAGGTCACCGATTTTTAGCTGAAAATACAACAGAATTCTACATTATTTTATTGTCTTTACTTTTAGTACAGTACGTATTTGTTATACACACACACACACACACACACACACACACACACACACACACACACACACACACACACACACACACACACACACATACACAGACACATACAGAGAGAGAGAGAGAGAGAGAGAGAGAGAGAGAGAGAGAGAGAGAGAGAGAGAGAGAGAGAGAGAGAGAGAGAGAGAGAGAGAGAGAGAGAGAGATGTACGTCTAAAACACACACACACACACACACACACACACACACACACACACACACACACACACACACACACACACACACACACACACACACACACACACACACACACGAATCATCAGCTTAACATGATTATAAAGAAAAAGCAACATTTAATCGCAATCACAAAATCGAAGTAAAAGTTTAGAGTTCAACAACGACAAAAGATAAAGAAAAATAATCAGTTCAACCTCTGCATCAAGAAAAATAAATAAATAATAATGATAATCCTCACAAAAATCATATAATACAAATATTTCTTATGTGACAATGCAAGATTAAATGTATAGGAGAGGAAAAATAACAACTGAAAAAAAAAAAAAAACGGAGACTGATGTTGAACAGAAAATAGTATCATTGAAAAATACATATATCGTTCTGGTAAACACACGAGGCTTCTTGAAATTTAGTGTTTTGACTGTAACCTTTTATTTACTTTTTTATCTATTGTTTTTTTTACAGTTTGAGGGGGAATGTCGTTATTTGTACTTACAGATTATCCACATTTTTTTACTTTTTATTTGAGGTGGTTTAGTTTTACACTCAAATCCAAATTCCCCTTTACGGCATTAATGAAAATATATCATTGCCAGACTCACAATGCCTCTTGCACGTAACTTTTCATGGATTTGGAGTTTTTGGAACATTATTATTTTCATCTATAGATAGTCGATGATTCCCTTTTTTCCAGCATGTTTCTTTGCCTTTGTGTGTGTTAAAGACCTTCCCCTGCCTCGATACGTAACCTGAACGAAAACATACTGGAATATTGTATTCTTGTATTAACCCAAGTGCCTAAGCGTCTCTCTCTCTCTCTCTCTCTCTCTCTCTCTCTCTCTCTCTCTCTCTCTCTCTCTCTCTCTCTCTCTCTCTCTCTCTCTCTCTCTCTCTCTCTCTCTCTCTCTCTCTACGTATTCTTAAGCTACAATATTCCCCGCGGAAATTGAGCAATACCTTATCGTTGTATTAGCATTATTCATCTATCAGCCTAAGTTTATAAGCGTGTCTTTCTATATACCTAAGACGTCTTCCCGCCTCGACGCTCCTACACTTCATTGGTAAAACCTGCAACAATCCTCGTGTACATACTGCAGTACTTTAATCATGTATTAAGTGCCTAAGCATGTGTTTTCTTGTTTCTATACACTTACGACCTTTTCCTACCTCGACATTGCCACACTTCCCTGCAACATGCCGCCTTAGCCAGGATAAAAACCACAATAATGTTCCTCTGCACATATAGAAATACTTTATATCTGTATTAACCCAAGTGTTTAAGGCGTGTGTTTCCTTGTCTCTCTCTATACCAATGGTTCTTAACCTTGTCGGAGGTACTGAACCCCGCAAATTTCATACGTGGATTCACCGAACTCTTCGTAATTGGAAAAATAAAATGGCGTTCGATCGACCCCAGGTTGAGAACCACTGCTCTACACACTTAAGCCTTTTTCCCGCTTTGACGCTGCCACACCCCGCTGCACCACGCCGCCTTAACCAGGAAACACTCCTGTCGCGGCAGTTTTGCGTCTCCTTCACTCTGTGCTGACGGCGCTGATTATGCCACTGCGCGGGTGAAGAATATTACGAGAGGCAGACTTCCACTTGCAGCTGACAGTAACACGAGAGAGCCTTTCACTCCCCACTTTACCAGCAAGCCTTCCATACTGCGCCTCTTCCTACGCTACACTCTGCAACATATTTGTACACTTATACTAAGTTATATACATACTATAATACACACAGAAACCCCCTTGTATTACATGAGTTTTTTTTCTTACTGTAGCTAATAATACTAATACTAACAATCATTTATAAACCACCATAAGGAAATATATCCTTAGATATTTTTTTTGTTTTTACTTTTTTTTTAAATTTTAGTTATACACTCCACGACAAAGAATATTATTCTTATATTATGCTATTTTCTTTTTACTGTAACTTATTTTCTATAATACTAACAATCACTAATGCGCTCAACCAAATGCAAGAGTACCCTTAAATTATACATTTTTTTCTTTTAACTGTGACAAGTTTTCTCCGCACAAACAAAACAAGCATTAATTACAGTTCTCAAGGAAAAATAAATCATACATGTATAAAAAAAAAAGAAAGAAAAAAAAAGGAAAAGCATACAGTGAATAAGAACGTACAAAAAAAAAAGAAAAATAGAAAAACGAAACTCAAGCCATAAGTGAAATCAAACAACAACAACAACAACAAGAAAGTCAAACAAACAAACAAAAATGCATGAAACATATACTGCTGCAAAAAAGAAAAGAAAAATAGAAATAAAATAAAATGTGACCAAAAAAATAACAATAAATGGAGTAAAAAGAAAAAAAAACAAATGAAACTAAAAGGAAAACAAACATGCTCGCCTCACAGTGACTCCCGTGATGAAACAGTCACGATTCAGACACAAGGTAAAAGTATTAGGCCAGACCGTGTGATATAAAAATCCCGATGGAGAGAGAGAGAGAGAGAGAGAGAGAGAGAGAGAGAGAGAGAGAGAGAGAGAGAGAGAGAGAGAGAGAGAGAGAGAGAGAGAGAGAGAGAGAGAGAGAGAGAGAGAGAGAGAGAGAGAGAGAGAGAGAGAGAGAGAGAATTACTAGTTTTTTCTTTAATCCAGTGCACTGGAAAGAGAGAAGAAATTACTGTTTTTTTCTTTAATCCAGTGCACTGGAGAGAGAGAGAGAGAGAGAGAGAGAGAGAGAGAGAGAGAGAGAGAGAGAGAGAGAGAGAGAGAGAGAGAGAGAGAGAGAGAGAGAGAGAGAGAGAATACGCACGTTTTATATTCAGTGCGTTAGGTAAAAAAAAAAAACGACAAAAATATCTAAAAAAACATCTGGGAAGAAATCTGAATAATACCATTAGTTCGGATTTAAGAAAGACGTGTTTTTTTTTTTTTTTAACATGACTCAGTTTTTCTTCACAGATCCAATAAAATAAATCGGGGTATTCAATTTTTCTTTATAGATCCAACAAAGGAAATTCATTAGCTGGTGTCCTCTCAAAGATGCGATAAAGTTCATATAATTTATTTTACATCACACATCCAATGAAATATGTTGATGCATTATATTTTATCTCATAGATCCAATAAATTTATCTATTTTTTCTTAAAGGATCCATTAGGATAAATTGTTCTAATTATTTATTTCGTATGTCTAAAATAACAAGTTAATATGATGAGTCTTACTACATATATCCATTATAATGAATTTACGTATTCTTCTTTGCTTGATTTCCAGTGAAGTAAAATTCACTGATCCAGCAGGATGGCCAATAAGACACACGAAAGTAGAAAAGCGGCCAATCAGAACCACGGGAGGAACAGAGCGGCCAATCAGAATCACTTACAAGGAAGCTTGGAGTTGGTTGCGAGTCTCATCTGGCGTGTGAAAATTCAAATGAGGGGGAATATGATACCCCCTACCAGATACAAGTCAAAGGAAATACTATAACCCCTTACGAGATACAGATGACAGAGAAGACAGACAAAATGAAAACCGTGAGTGCAGACAACAGTGAGATGCGCGGCGTGTGTGTGGTGGAGGCCGCCGGTGCCCCACACACCACGCCCCTCAAGGTGAAAGTGTCCGTGCAAAAGTTTGGCTGGTTATGGCGCTGCGTGCCTTGCGCCTCCTACAAGCAAGTGGCAGCATTCAACTTCCACTGGGAGGAGACCTTCACCACGCGGCAGACGTACACCTCCCTGCCGGCAGCTTTGGACGTGAGCCGCCTGGTGAAGGCGCGCCAACGTTCAGAAGAGACTGTGGTGAAGATTGTCATGAAGCACAACCGAGGGAAGGTCGTCACCCTCACCACGGTTGCGGACTTCCTGCTGCGCTTGGGGCGCGGAGAGAAGGAAGACTTTGTGTTTGGCATCAGCATTGAGAGTGAGAACAAGAAGGAATGTGAAGAGCAGCAGACACACGAGACAGAACAAGACAAGTGTGAAAGCAATGAAGGGAAAGGAATGGCGGGCAGCAAGGCTCCATGGGTTGGAAGAACGTGCAAGTGTCCAGACTGCGTGCTGCCGTTCTGGGGTCTCCTGCAGGCCTGGGAGCCCCTGCCAGTGAAGCCGCCGACGATGATGGACACCTACGTGGACATTCTGTCGATGGAATGCACGGTGATGAAGAAGGAGACTGATGTGTTGTTGAAAGAGAAGAAGAGCTGTGCCTCGGAGCTGGCTGCTCTCAAGGCCGAGATGGCACGGATGGAAAATGAGATGGACCGCATGGAGGCCTCGTGGGTCAATGATGTGATGGACGAAGGTGAAGGAGCGATGAGTTTAAACAACGACCAAACGGAAGAAGAAGGTTGCGGATCCAAGAACGAAGAGGAATGGAGGGAACTGTTCCATAGTTACAGTGAAGAGAATTACTGGAGTCTGCATGAAGGAGACGAAGACGGCAACAACAAGGAGTATGAGAAGGAAGGGAGTGACGAAGCGGAGTCGGCGGAGGTGGAAGGTGAGGAACACAGTGCGGAGTGGAGCAGGCATGAGGGCAATCCAACCATGCTCCATGCGCTCTCGCTATTGGGGTGTCACGACGGCACACACTGAGGTGCCAATGAAGCAGAAAAAATGAGAACAAAAAAAAAGTACTAGTTCTAAGATAAGAATAAAAAGTTAATAGGAAAAACAAAATATAAAAGAACAAAATTTTAACCAAAACTAAATAAAAAAGAAAATATAAAAAAAATGGTAAAAAAATAAATAAAATAAAGGTTTAAGTTAAGATTTTGTTAAGGCGTTACGACATTCGGATCCGGCTGTCGGAATCGTAAGCAAATCTCACAGTGTACTGACTGATCGTAAGACCAAATGTGGATGGAGTCAGCGGCCCGATCGGAACCTCCCGTTACCAGGTTCATGGCTTCTGTTTCAGTTCAGGTGGCCGCAAGTGTGAACGTTTGTAGCATTGCCATACGATCTAGTTCAGTGCTGAAACAACATTCACAGCATGAAGATGACGGGGACATGCGCAGATAATGAGTTATGTGCCAATTTTATGAAAGTGTTTAAAGAACAACCCTGTCTACAGAAGGGGAGAAGGAGATATTATAGAGACAAAGGTAAAACAAATGCAGCATATAGCATTGTATTAGAGACATTACAGGAAAAGGATGCAACGGCCACTCAAGAATGTGTTGCTTAAAAAAACAAGTAAATAACTTCAGAAACTGCTTCCAAAAAGAAATTTTGTGCCGATTTCATTTAAAATTTAGAGAGAACAACTTTGTCTAAGGAAGGTGAGAAGTAAAGATTATAACAAAAGTGTTAAGAAGAAAATAAAGGAATTCAGGAGTTGCTTCCAGAGAGAACTTCAAAAATTGTAGAATCCATGAAGTCAGGGTGGTTTCATGCAATCGGAAGGCAATTCACTTTTCTTCTTTGACCCTTGTCTATTTTGGACGATTGGGTTTATGTGCTACTGCTGCGATATATGCCACACCGAAGGGTCCAGGAGCACAGTCTATATTCTCATCACTGAGTAAAGAGGCCAAGTCCACATTCTGTCAAATCTCGGGAAAAATAAAGTAACACTGAACGTTTATGGGCAACGCTGAGGCTAGAACTGAACGGAATTAGAGGAAGCTGATCTGCGGTCGTAACGTCCATGGGGCCTTTAGAAGTTTTAGAGGAAAAAGTAAAGCAGAAAACAAAAGATAAAATGAACAAAATTGAATAAAAGAGAAAAATAAATAAATATGAAAATACAGAAAAAAGTTTAGTTGTAAGTGTAAAATGTAAATGTGAAATGTAAAAAAGAAAAAAAAATTGAAAAAAGTGTAGTTGTAGGTTAGGCGTAAAAAAATAAATAAATAAAATATAAATAAATAAATAAATAAATAAATAAATAAATAAATAAATAAATAAATAAATAAATAAATAAATAAATATATATATATATATATATATATATATATATATATATATATATATATATATATATATATATATATATATATATATATATATATATATATATATATATATATATTCACCATGTAAATTAACATATTCACCATGTATCAGAAATTCACCATGTAAAAGGCAGTGAGAATATAATTGCCGATGCCTTGCATCACACACCATCTAGTCGTGAGGCATCCTAATCAGGTGCCTCACGCCTCTTTTGGGAAGGGGATGTCATGTTATTGGCAGAGTTTACCTAGAAAGGGAACACGTTTTCTTAGTGTCGCCCGTGTTCCGGTTACCTGCCTTTCGGACATTATCCTTATTATTGGTTATAAGTAGTGTAAGGCTTATTTACTCATTTTATATCATGTAGTATTGTTCTCTTCATAATGTAAGTTCCCTATATCTTTGTATGTATAAGAGAGGAAGTATAATTGAGGTGGAAATATGTTGAAACGAGGGGAGCTTGAGTGGACAACAACACATTCCAAGGAGGGGAAGGCAGAGCGCCTTAGGTCGTGAGGTAGAGAGGAAGGTGGTGTCTCTCAGGGAAGAATCTTGGTGTGGATTGGTGATGGAGTGAGTGTGTGGAGGTATTAGTGGTGTAGCGGTATAACCTTGATATCCAGGATCAGGTTAATGAGTCTTTTGTGGTACCAAGAGCTTGTCTACTGAAATTCATTTGGTGAGTTGTGCCGGTGACGCTGTTCGAAGGGGTCATAGGTCAAACTGGCAGTCATTTTGTGAGTGGAGGCTGAGGTGTTGACCTTGGAAGCTGGTGTTGTGGTGTGTTGGTGATTTTAGGGATGATGTTATGGTGTTATGGGTAATCTTTTGCGATGATGGTGATATCCAGTGAGGCTTGAAGAAGTGAAATACGGGAATTATTGTCTGGTGAAGCGGTAATGGCGTCTGAGTAAATTCCTGCGGTTGAAGGAAATATTTCTGTGACTGGTGGAGGTGTAAACGGGTTCTGGTGTTGTGTGAAGTGACGAGAACGTCATGTATTAACGTGTACTACTTCATGTTTGTGAATTATCATTAGTATTAATATAAGGGTTGTAACATAGAATAATCGTGTTTTTTACTCCCCCAACATTGATCTGGTATTAGAGGTGATTCCAGGTGTGCTGTGTCAAGGTAAAGGTAAGAGTGAGAGGGTGTAATTCTGGCGATTTCGGATAGGTCGGGTAGGCACTCAAAGCCTTTTAAAAATCCAGACCTTTAAAACTTTCAATGATCAGTGTAACGTCCACTTTCTTGGAAAGATAACCGGAATCGTACGATCGTAAGTAAGCGATCGTGACAGAATATTTAAATAGAAGGTAAGGAAAAAAAGAAAATATAAATGAATGCTGACAAAAAAAAAAGATAAAACAAACAAAGAAATTACGAAGAAGTCTAGTCGTTGGTTTTGAGTAGAAAGTAAGAAAAAAAGAAAAGAAAGTTTGTAGCTACAAGTTTAAAGTAGAAAAGTAAAACGAAGAAAATAAAGAAAACAAGAAAACAAATATAGGCAAGATAATATAGAAAAACTCTAGTAAGTTTAAATTACAAAGTAAAACAAAAGAAATTTATAAAGAAAAGATAAGAGTAAAAGAGAAGCAAAAGAAAATATAAAAGTAGGAAATTGAACAAAATTGAGAAAATAAAAATAAGAAAATACAAAAAAGTTTAGTTTTAAAGTTGCGTAGAAAGGAAAGCAGAAAAGATAAAAGAACAAAACAGAAAAAAAATACAAACATAAAACTGAAAAAAATATATTTGTAAGTTTAGGATGCAAAGTATAACAATAAAAAAATAAAATAAATTTAAAAAAGTACAAATAAGATAAACAAAAAAAATAGTTTTACGTTTAGAATGGAAACTATAACAGGAAAAAAGAAACAAATAAAAAAAATCTAGTTTTAATGCTTAGAATAGAAAGTAAAGCAGAAAAGAAAGATAAAACGAAAATTAAATAAAAAAAAATGTGAAAAAAAATAAAAATAGGAAAATACTGAAAAAAAATATGTTCAGAGTAGAAAGTAAAACAGAAGAAAACATAAGAAAATAAATATGAAGAAAATGAAGAAAAATTAATATATGAAAATACAAATACCTAAAATCTAGAAAATAAAAAAAAAGAAAACTAAAAAGAAAAATAGAAATCAGGTAATACAAAAAAAAGTAACTTAAGTTTGAAAAAAAAAAAAAAAAAAAAAAAAAAATATATATATATATATATATATATATATACTCGTATATATATATTATATATATATATATATATATATATATATATATATATATATATATATATATATATATATATATATATATATATATATATATATATATATATATATATATATATATATATATATATATATATATATATATATATATAAAGAACGAAGAAAACTAAAAATACAAAAAAGTTCAAGTTCTAAGTTGAGAGCGAGAAATAAAACTTAAGCGAAGGAATAAAAAAAATAAATAAATAAGAAAATAAAAAAAACTTTCTATTTGTAAGTATATTGTAGAAAGTAAAACAAGAAAAAAAATATAAAAATAAAATTGAAGGGCAACAAATGGGAATAAGAATGTGCAAAAAGTTCTATTAAGTTTAAAGTAAAGTTGAACTGAAGAGAAAAAAAAAAAAAAAAAAAAAAAAATATATATATATATATATATATATATATATATATATATATATATATATATATATATATATATATATATATATATATATATATATATATATATATATATATATATATTAAAAAAAATAGTATTTTGTTTTGAGATTAGAATGTAAAAGAAAAAAAAAATTAAAAGAAATAAAAAAATATAAATAACAAAAATTTAAATAACTTTTGAATTCAGAATAAACTAAAAAAAATATATATATATATATATATATAATATATATATATATATATATATATATATATATATATATATATATATATATATATATATATATATATATATATATATATATATATATATAAACACCAAAACAGAAAAAAAACAAAAAAGAGAAAATGCCTCAAAACAAGGCAGCTGTAAGTTTAGAATAGAAATTAAAACAAATGAAATATGAAATAAACGAAATGAAAAAAAAAAACTAAAAAGTCTAAATAGAAAAAAAAAACTAAGTTCACAATAACAAGTAAAAGAAAAAAAATGTAAGGAAGAAAATTTTAAAAATATAAGGAAGAAGAAAATAAAAAAAAAATGCAAATAAGGGAAAAAAAAAAAAAACATGTGAAGACGACTGAGAAGCCGCAACGTTGACTAAGAACAATGGACTCGGAAGCGGAGTGAGAACAGGAGAGAACACGAGACTCGGAGATAAAAATTAACTCGATCGAAAGGCTAAGACGTCCAAGAGCACGGGACTCAAACGTGTAGTGAACACGAAGAACACGTGACACGCAGGCGGAGTGAACACGAAAAACACGCTACTTGCAGGCGGAGTGAACACGATAACGAACACGCGACTCGGAGACGGAGTGAATACGTTGAAGAACACGAGACTTGCAGTTGGAGTGAACAAGGTGAAGAACACGCGACTCGAAGGCGGAGTGAACACGTTGAAGAACACGCGGCTCGAACGCTGAATGAACACGAAGAATATGCGATTCGAAGGTGGAGTGAACACTTTAAAGAACATGAGACTCGGAGGCGGAGTGAACACGAAGAACACGCGACTCGGACGCGAAGCGAAGACAATCAAATCACCAGGAGAACACGAGACTCTAAGATTAAAATGAACACAATCGAGAGGCTGAGACGCTAAAGAATACCAGAGAGAGAGAGAGAGAGAGAGAGAGAGAGAGAGAGAGAGAGAGAGAGAGAGAGAGAGAGAGAGAGAGAGAGTAATATCCTTTCTTTAATAACAGTAATAATGTCACTAAGACAAGGCACACAATTTTACATTCACATTCATTCACACCACTCTTTTAATAATAATAACAATATTAATAATAATAATAATAATAATAATAATAATAATAAAAATAATAATAATAATAATAATAATAACAATAATGATAATAAGGTGGTGGTAGTGGTAGGATAGTAGTAGTAGTAGTAGTAGTAGTAGTAGTAGTAGTAGTAGTAGTAGTAGTAGTAGTTGTAGTAGTGTTAGGTTCGACTAATAGGTTAGATTAAAGTTCGGATAGATTAGATTTTTTGAAGTTCGATTACGTTTTTTTTCTTTAATTTCCTTACAGCAGGTTAGATTTGCTAGTATGTTATTATTTTTTTTTTTTAAATTAAGTTGTATTTGGTTGGATTTCTTTATGTTAGTTTTTGTCAAGTTTGGTTACTTTCCTTAGGTGAAGTTAAGGTAATTTGTTATGACGGGAAAGTAATTAGGTAAGCAGTGTTGATGAAGTGAAAGACTGTGAGTAGACAGTAATGGAGACAAGAAGTACACATGAACTGAAGGAAGGACTGGACAAATAATGGCAGTAGATAGATGTGATAGGGACAAGGAGTGTAATGCATGAAGGACGACACGAGATGTACCAAGGTATAATGTAGTAAAAAAATCCCAGACGTCCTTAGTATTTTGGTAAGAGTGCCGGGAAAAAATAAGTATTGTCTAGGGAATTATTTTGAGTGAGCTTTTCATGGAAGAATCTTCGTCCCTGAAATTCATTTCGACAGGAAGTATATGAAATTCCCAGCGCTTCTTAGAATACGAAAACTAAGGTACAAAATATCACTCTTCTCTCTATTCCCCGAAGAATTTTTTTTTTTTTTATTTTGTCCGTTCACTCCATGCGAGGAAAAGACAAGCTAAAGATTTACGTGGGAACCTCCAGCATTTTTCGTACAACAAAGGACGAGAAAAAAAAAAAAAAAAACGATGATGACTTCCCGGGAGGACAAGTAAAAAGTCAAGGAATCAGGGCTTTAACTTAGGCTTCGGTTCAGGTTTCAGGGCTCAGGGTTCAGAGTTGACGTACAGGGAAATTTTTCCATATTTTTTAAGTACTTTATTTATTTATTTTTTATTTAGCTTTATTGTTTTTTATTATTTTTTTTTATTTTTTTTTACTTTTCACACTTTTCCTCCAAGCGGATATCTTATTTTCCTCCCTTGATTTTTGTAAAAGAAAAAAAAAAAAACCTTATGCAATTTGTAATAACGAATTAAATAAAAAAAAAATATAAAAGGAATATGATCTTTATTCTAATAATTGAAGTAACTACATTTACGCTTTTCTTCCAGATAAATACGTAATAATTTTTCTATTTGCTTCATCAGGAAAAATCAGTATATAATTTGCCATAACGAACGAACCAGAAAAGTAAAAATTACTAAGTGTGTTCCAGAAGTTGAAACCATTCTACTTACACATTTCTTACAAGTGGGTTCCTCATTTCTTTCTCCTCTTCGTTCAATGGTATAAAAAAAATACATAGAATTTGCCATTAAGAACGAAATGAAAAACAACTTTTTTTTTTCTACAGATTGAAATAATTTCACTTTCCTTGCACATATCTCTCTTATCAAGAGTGTCCCAAAGAAATCGAATGAAAACGAAAAGATGTTTTTCGTACAAATTTCTCTTAGCAATAAATTAAGAAAATGAGGCGCATTCATTTTATTCTGGTATCTAAAACGACACTATATACTTAAACAGTTTCCATTAAATCAGTTAGGAAAAAAAATACTCAAGTTTATTCTGGTACGTAAAATAATCTTTCTTCCATCACATATATATATATATATATATATATATATATATATATATATATATATATATATATATATATATATATATATATATATATATATATATATATATATATATATATATATATATATTTAATAGTGAAATACAAGGAGATAGATAAAATGATTGTTTATTTATAAACCCACAGGATCATCATAAAGTTAAGTAGAATACGTCATGACTTGTAGAATATAATTATAACTCATGATATATTAGTTGAAACAGCATTATCTCTATAACCGAGCGATTCTAAAGAATTATTATTATTATTATTATTATTATTATTATTATTATTATTATTATTATTATTGTTATTATTATCATTATTATTATTATTATTAACATTATCATTATTATTATTATTATTATTATTATTATTATTATTATTATTATTACTATTATTTTTATAATCATGTAAGTGATGTAGATAAAATCAAAGTAAAACGGGACAAGGAACCTAAAAACTGAAAAACAGAATATAAATTTAAAAGTATGGCTTAAATAGTAAGATGCTAAAAACTTGTTATACTATATGACAGATAAATATTAAATAAATAAATAAATAAATAGATAAATAAATAAATAAATAAAATAAGAAAATAAGAAACAAGTGGCCTACTGAGTATGAGAAAAAAAAGATTTTAGTAAGCTGCGAATAATATCAGTAATTTAGATCTAGTGTTCATTGGCGAGGCAATTAAGAGGTAATTAAGAGCAGAACAAACAAGTCATTAATGGACGTGCCTCTAATGGACCTGCTGACCTGACTTGTGTTCCGAGAGGTCAGGTCATTAGTCGTTCATGTCTCACCTCCACAAACATCACCGCTGCCATTAACTCACACTAACATAATGCTTATAGTAAAATGATAAACACTAACACAGGATTTACTCAATACTAACACAACATGAACAGAAACACAACACTTATACTTACATTACTTTCACTGAGATAACACTAACACAAATCACTGGAACATTAATAATACGAACAATACTAACAGTAACAACACTAACACTAATACAAAACTATCAATAATCTAAAACTAACACTAAAACCATAAAAAGCAAAAACAACAGTAATAATGAAATGATACGAACACTAATAGAAACACACACACACACACACAAACAATATTCAATAATCTAACACAATAAGATAAAGACCATAAAAAAAAAAAAATTAAACTAAACTAATAATTCTTAAACTTTCCACAACACACAAGCTCACTCACACAACACTCACCCAGTCACTGACAGAACAGAAACCTACATTAACACGAATTAAATAAACAAACAAAACAAACTAAAACCATAAAAGAAAAGCAACATTAACAATAAAATAGTATGAACACTATCACTGTCGCACTCACACAATTAACAACCACACAACACACACACACACACACACACACACCTAGCAACATATCAAAAAAACATTAACAGCATGATTCGAAGGTCCAGGCTGCTCTGAGCCTCGCCTGTATGTGCTGGTGTCTCCGATTACCTCAGTGAACCTCAGTGTAGTGAGTTCCCGTTCCTTAAAAACAGAGCCGCGGGATTTTTATCGCGATAACTTTTTCCTTCCTGAGACAATGACGCAATGAGGTATTTCTAAACACAATAGCCTGGCCAGAGAGAGAGAGAGAGAGAGAGAGAGAGAGAGAGAGAGAGAGAGAGAGAGAGAGAGAGAGAGAGAGAGAGGAGAGAGAGAGAGAGAGAGAGAGAAACTGTATTGGGTATTAGCGAGTGATTTGGTCTTTTGCATGTTTTCTGGAGTTATTCTTTATTTTCTGTCAGTTGGTGTGTGTGTGTGTGTGTGTGTGTGTGTGTGTGTGTGTGTGGCGGGGGTTAGAGTCTTTGTTTATTGTTCTATTTGGTAGAATCTATCTATCTATCTATCTATCTATCTATCTATCTATATATATATATATATATATATATATATATATATATATATATATATATATATATATATATATATATATATATATATATATATATATATATATATATATATATATATATATATATTTTTTTTTTATTTGTTCGGTAGTGTTTTTTTTCGAAAGCTGTCTATTTAGTGCTCTCTCTCTCTCTCTCTCTCTCTCTCTCTCTCTCTCTCTCTCTCTCTCTCTCTCTCTCTCTCTCTCTCTCTCTCTCTCTCTCTCTCTCTCTCCACTCAATCTTCCCAGCTTCCACGCAGTCTCCCTCTAAAGCCTTTCCTTGAATTTTGTCATCATACCCTCTTTTACTAAGCTCCCCTTCATCCATTATTTCCACGTGACCAAACCACTTTAATATGTTACGCTCTTAGCCACCACCACCATAACAACCACCACCACTACCACATATTCTCATCCTGCACTTCAGAATCTGCTTCCTCAGTCCTCAAAAAAAAGTCCATTCGCTTTCTCAAACTCTGCTCCTTCATTACATCCTTGTTGTAATGGCTTAAAGTGTGTGTGTGTGTGTGTGTGTGTGTGTGTGTGTGTGTGTGTGTGTGTGTGTGTGTGTGTGTGTGTGTGTTTACTACTACATTTGTTTAACACTACACACCCGTCTGTCACATCTAAGTGGCAAAAACACCTTTAATCGACGCTTAAATCGCCCTGCTCGTCGCGTCACCTGCTGCCTGCCACCCACTGTATATCGTCTGCTGTATACCGCCTGTACGTACTACCTCTTTATCCACCACGTACTTAAGACCACTAATATTTCTCTCACCCATAACCAAATACTAATACGAGTACAGCACTAAATTATTCCTCTTCTAATCTTCCTTCCGCTTATCATCAGTTTACAGACAATAACATACCACTAACATCTTCAGATCCCCAATAATCACTGGGTAAACAAAGCAAGCATTCGTCATCTTTATTTGTGTATCTTCCAGCCCTTCCTTTCACATTTACTTCCCCTTTCACCAGCCAATACCATGTAGCTAATATCTTCAACTACATATTAATCACTATGTAAGCAAACAAAAAACTGTTACTTTTATCTACGCTTTCTTCGTGTTCCATCCCTTTCTTTTAATTTCCCTTTCCCTTTCGCCAACCTGAACCCAACCTTACTGAGCCTTATGAATATAACACCACAAATATCCTCTGCTATTTCATATTCACTACATAAACACACATGCAATCGTCA
>NC_087175.1:17260892-17268392 GCF_035594125.1 Scylla paramamosain
CACACAAGGTTAACAGGAAAAAGGCTAACATAAATGAAAGGTAGAATATAAAGGTTAAAATAATAAAGGTTAAAATATAAATAATAAAAAAAAAACATATATATATATATATATATATATATATATATATATATATATATATATATATATATATATATATATATATATATATATATATATATATATATATATATATATATATATATATATATATATATATATATATATATATATATATATATATATATAAAGAGTATATTGATGATAAAAAACATAGAAAAGGTGACAAGAGAGAGAGAGAGAGAGAGAGAGAGAGAGAGAGAGAGGAGAGAGAGAGAGAGAGAGAGAGAGAGAGTGAGAGAGAGAGAGAGAGAGAGAGAGTGTGTGTGTGTGTGTGTGTGTGTGTGTGTGTGGTGTGTGTGTGTGTGTGTGTGTGTGTGTGTGTGTGTGTGTGTCATGTGTGTGTCATGTGTGTTTCTGTATGTCTGTCTGTGTGTGTGTCTCCTCTGTGGCTGGTGCAGTAATCTGTCCGTCGCCTGGTTGGCTGGCTGGCTGGCTGGCTGGCTGGCTGGCTGGCTGGCTGGCTGGCTGGCTGGTTGGCTGGCTGGCTCGTTGCGTCTCACTAATCCTATGCGTGCATGAAACTCTTCCTGACTTAATTTTGGGGCCTTATCACAGAACTTTTCCTCCGCCTTATTTAGCTGCGTTCACAAGTTTGATGAAGGCGCCGCACCTAAACCACCCCCCAAAAAAAAACCTCCTGCTTCTGTTCCTCCTCCTCCTCTTCCCACACTTCTCCGTCCACTGTTCCTCCACCGAAATCATCACCGCAGAAAAGTTCCTGCTTTTCTTCTTTCTCCTGTAACTCCACCTATTCTCTCTCCTCCTCTGCCCACTCTTATTCCTACTCTCATTCTTCTTTCCTCCATATCACGCCCCAAAAATCCTGTTTCTCCTCCTCCTACTCCTCTTCCTTTCTCTTTTTTCCTCCTCCTCCTCCTCCTCCTCCTCCTCCTCCTCCTCTGCCCACTGTTCCTCCACCCAATCCTCTCTTCCTTCACTTCTAAACCTGTTTCTTTATCCTAATTTTCAGGCTTCATTCACACCCTAAGCTCTTCCACCAAACTCCTTCTTTACTCCCAATCTTTCTTCGTATCATCTCCTCCTCCTCCTCCTCCTCCTCCTCCTCCTTTTCGTCCTTCACCCTAACCATCCTGCCAAACCTCCTATTTTTTGTTTATATTTTACATTTCTACCTTATGCTAACCACAGTCTTTTTCTTCATTCTCCTCCTCTTCATTCGTGAATTCTAGTCCTTTTCATGCACAATCCTTCCTCAGCAAACTTTTTTTTTAAATACTTTCAATCACTCTCTTCTTCATCCTAAAACCTTCCCTCTCTTCACTACAATCTCTAAAACTCCCCTCTTTCCCTAATTACATTATCTCTCTCTTCTTCCTCTTCCTCCTCCTCTCCGTCCTTTTCCTCCTAACCCTCTCCCTCCTTTTCCTCTTCCTCCTTCACTTAGTTTTTCATTTCATCTACCGCTTTAAAACCTCCCATTTTTTTTCTATGTTTTCAATTGTACCTTCTTCCATCCAAAGCCTCCTTTTTTTTTTTTCTTTTATCTCTAACATCTTACTCTTTGAATTTGAATCCATCATCACCGAACCCAAAAACTTTCCTTTCACCACCCCAATCCCTAAAACTACCCTTTTCTATCTGTGATTATTCCTACAACCTCCTCTTTCAATACCAGTCATCTCCATCACAATCCTTTCTTTCCTTCACTGCAACCCTTCCTGAAATCCTTCCTCCTTCATCTCAAACATTCTTCCTTTACTTCCTTCTTCCTATCGCCACAAACCAACACTTCCTTTTCGTATAACAATCTTTCCTCTCCATCACCACAACTTTCCCTTGAAATCTTTCCTTCACCGAAACCCTCCACTGAGACCCCTCTCCTTCACTCTACACTTCCTTCCTTTACTGCCTTCTTCCTAGCGCCACAAACCAGCTACTTCCTCCCTCCTTAACCACAAAATCCTCCCAGTAGTCTTCTAATCCTCTTCACCAGTGCAGGATTACTTCCGTCTTACCCGTCTTCTTTCTCCATGTCTTCCCTTCTCTATCTTTTTACCCTCTACTCAAAAAACTTTTCTCGTGTTCCTGTGTAAAATTTTCCTGCCCTGTCTCCTCGTCTTCCTTTCGTGGTACCTACTTTAAAATGTCCTCTTACGTCTCCCAGCCAGACACGCCTCCTCTGTTCTCCCTATTCTCTCTCTACTCTCCCTCGTCCCTCTAGGCGTGGTCTGTGTCATGCTGCCCAACCTCGACTAAATTAGGTAGAAAATAGGAAGGAAAGTAAGGGAAGTGTACTCTAAGGTCTTTCTACCAGCAAATATTTGTGTAGTGGACATTTTTTTTTGTTGTTGTTGATGCGTAGAATAGAGTGGTCGAGGGTAAAATAATAAGTGGTTATAGGAGAGATAAATAACTCAAAAATAATATAAATTAACGAGTAGAAGAATGAGGGAAATCATAGAGGTAAATATTTGTGGCGGACAGTCTTTTTTCCTTGTTTATGTATAGAATATGGTGGTGGAAAGATAAAAATAAATATATAATGATGATAATGTAAATAAATAATTGCTCTCAGAAAGGAAGCATTAGAAAAAAGAAAAAAACATATATAGAATAATTTTAGTTTAAGAATGTTCTGAATACTTCCTACTTCCCTTCTGACAACAGCTAGTTATAGGAAGAAGAGAAAATAAAAACTGACAGGGAATTTCAGAGGTTACTGTGCTGTGGGATTACTCATGCCCAATTATACAGAACATGATTACTTCGCCGAATAAATTTATATGCAACATTCC
Organism: Scylla paramamosain; assembly: GCF_035594125.1. Classification (NCBI taxonomy): domain Eukaryota; kingdom Metazoa; phylum Arthropoda; class Malacostraca; order Decapoda; family Portunidae; genus Scylla; species Scylla paramamosain. The sequence continues at coordinate 17,263,772 of NC_087175.1, forward strand.
TAAACTAACGGGCGTGTCAGGAAAAGAGACGAGGAATGTGTTGGGAGGAGGATGTTGGAGATCGATATAACCGACAGGAGAAAGAAAGGGAAAACCTGAGAGAAGGTTTATGGATGCAGTGAAAGACGACATGATTGTAATGCGTGTGACTGAGGAAGGCGCAGAAAGCTGAGTACCGTGAAGAAGTTTGAACACAGGCAGCCGATTCATTATTAGCTAATCATTAAACTCACATACCATCCTACGTTATTTTAATTGTCTTTCCAGGTTAATTTTCAGTGTTATTTGTTAATTTATATATTTGCCTATTTAATTATTTACAGGTTTATTTTATTCATATGTTTGTTTTATGTATTTATATGTGCATTTTACATATTCACTTCCCTATTACATTTATGTATTTATTCATTAACTTACTAATATATTTTGTTTGGTTGTGTGTTCATATGTGCAAGTCTGCAAGCTCTCTCTCTCTCTCTCTCTCTGCTCATTAACATGGAGATGAACACTGGCTTCAAAACCTGAAAAATACGCCACAATCTCGTCTTTCATGACATGATTCGATTAAACTGCAGTGAAGGTAATTATAATTATATCTCAGGTGAGGCCCCGGTCGAAGGAGAGAGAGAGAGAGAGAGAGAGAGAGAGAGAGAGAGAGAGAGAGAGAGAGAGAGAGAGAGAGAGAGAGAGAGAGAGAGAGAGAGAGAGAGGGGGGGGGAGGAAGGGAAGGATAATAACTGAGGGAGGGAAGAAGAGGGGAAGGGGGATGGATTACAGGAGAGGGGAGGAGGGAGGAAGGGAGGGAAGAGCGGGAGGGAGGGAGGCACCGAGGGAAGAGTTACAAGGGGGGAGGAAGAGAGAAGGAGATGAAAGGAGGGAGGGAGAGGGAGTGATATAGACAGAAGGGTCACATGAGAGTGGTGTGAAGGGAGAAGAGAGGGTTACAGGCATGGGAGGGAGGGTGAGAGAGAGAGGAAGGAAGGAAAAGAGAGGTGAGGGAGAGAGATATATGTTGTAGAGTAATTTTGTTTCTCTATTATTTTTTGTTGTGAATAGATGATAAGAGGAAGGTACAAGAGAAAAGAAAAAGATGTACAGATGTAAAACGATTTATGTTGTTAAATAAGTTTGTGTATTTTTATTTAGTATTTAGAACAAAGTAAGAAAGAATAGAAAATAAAAGAGGGATTTTTCGTCTATAATGAATGTAAGAGGATAAAAGGAGGAGGCAAGGGGAAAGAATGATGCTTTTATTGTTTTCTTTTCTACCAGGATTAAAAAAATGGAAGATAGACCGATACAAGAGGATAGAAAGATACATTTGTAATTGTTAGAGAAAAAAGTGTGTGTGTGTGTGTGTGTGTGTGTGTGTGTGTGTGTGTGTGTGTGTGTGTGTGTGTGTGTGTGTATGTGTGTGCATGTATATGGGTAGAACACAAATTTCCATTTCGTTAGTTTCTTCTACTCCAGATTGTTATAAGACTGCATTTTATATATATATATATATATATATATATATATATATATATATATATATATATATATATATATATATATATATATATATATATATATATATATATATATATATATATATATATATTTCATTTATTTTTTTACCCCTGTCTCATCTCTCTAACAAGAACAAAAAAAAATCACCACATATTGCTTCCTATATTTTATAAAACATGTAAAAAAAAAATCATACAAGCAAAACCTTTGAATAAACAATACCAGATACAAATCACACAACAGCAAAACATAAACCCCACAACTGACTAACACACAAACATGGATACGTATTATATTAACTGCATTCCCCACATCGAGGATAACTACCAGTGCCGTGCTGTCAAAACTGTAATCAAGCTGAATGTTCTGAGTGACAGCGTGTCAAACTTTGGCCCACACAGGTGTACGCGCGGAGCAACAGGTGTCAGGCGGCGGGGACAGCTGAAGCCACGTGCCGATGTGTTTGTGTGTGTGGTTGGGTTGGGATGTTGGAATTGAGAAACTCTCCCTGCTACCCCAGTTTAGACGATTTCAGGCTTTTATGCATAATATTACAAATTATTAGTGTATATTAACTCTTCCACTGCTATTTGAAGCATCTTTCCTTAATTACTAACTATTCTTAGAATTTTTCTATTGTTCCACAACATTGTACTGGCTAGAAAATGCAAAAAATATGTACGTTTTTATTTTCTTCCTCTTGTAGATGGTTATGAAGATTCCAAGCATTGCTTTTAAGTGTTGTGAATCATTGCCAGCCAGAATAATTTCCAGTTTCATGGTTTGTTTATATTTATTCAGTAACTTTTTTTTTAAATAAGACTTTTTAATATAAGGCTTTGGTATGAGTATTATCACTATTTATTCGTGTAAAGTAATAGTTGCCAATTATTTAACCAGATTGACTTATCTATATTGTGCTTTGTGCTTTATTTCTATCTATTTACAGTATTTATGTTGACAGTTGTGGCACTGCTGGAATTATGAGGCTTGTGAATCTCATCCCTGTTGCCACAGTTAGGGAGTTCTGGATGCTTCTATGCATTGCATCAGAATCTATTCATATATATTTATTAATAGAAGTTCATTAATCAGACAGACTCATCTCCATCGTGTTTTGTACCTTATTTTTATTTCTTTATTTATATTTTAATGTAAGATGGGCTCTGGCATGCATTATATTAGAATGTATTCGTGAAAATTTATGGTTGGAATTATTCGTGAAAATTTATGGTTGAAAGTTAATTAACCACCAGACTGACTTACGCTGTGTCTTGTGGTTTATTTTATTTTATTTATGCGAGGCTAATTAGAATCTGTTGAAAAATCAACGATATCAATCATGCACAGGTACTAGTGGTACATAAATGTTCCAAATGTTTCAAATGTCTGATGAACATTAAAAAAAATATAAAAATATTTGCAAGTCGTGATATTCTCAGGTTCTATCAGAATATCGTAACATCGTAGAATTCAGTCCAGGGTTCATATAACAGTCTATTTATATCCGTGCAGATGACAACTCACTCTACCTCATCAAGTAACGACAACTGCAACAAATCATACTTTAAAAATACATACATATATATATATATATATATATATATATATATATATATATATATATATATATATATATATATATATATATATATATATATATATATATAATGTACGTAGAAACTATTATATATGAAATGACACAAAATATCTGAAAGAAATAATAAAATATATATATATATATATATATATATATATATATATATATATATATATATATATATATATATATATATATATATATATATATATATATATATATATATATAGAACATAAGAACATAAGAAATAAGGGAAGCTGCAAGAAGCGACCAGGCTTACACATGGCAGTCCCTGTATGAAACACACCTACTTATTTCCATCTGTTATCCCCAGATATAAACATGTCTAATCTTCTCTTAAAGCTCTCTAGTGTCCTAGCACTAACTACATGATTACTGAGTCCGTTCTACCACTCTATTTGAGAACCAATTTTTTCCTATCTCCTTCCTAAACCTAAATTTTTTAAGCTTGAACCCGTTATTTCTTGTTCTACCCTGGTTGCTGATCCTAAGAATTTTGCTTACATCTCCTTTGTTATAACCCTTATACCACTTAAAGACTTCTATCAGGTCCCCTCTTAACCTACGTCTCTCTAGAGAATGTAAATTTAACAACTTCAACCTCGCCTCGTAAGGAATATTCCTCATCCCCTGTATCCTTTTAGTCATTCCCCTCTGTACTGATTCTAATAGACCTATATCTTTACTGTAATGTGGGGACCAGAACTGCGCAGCGTAGTCTAGATGAGGTCTGACCAGCGCCAAGTATAACTTTAATATTACTTCCGGCCTTCTACTTTTAACACTCTTAAAAATGAATCCTAATACCCTATTTCTGGCTTCTATGCATTGTTTCCCTAGACGGAGTTCAGAGCTAACTATAACTCCTAAATCTTTCTCGTACCCTGTACCTACCAGAGTTTGGTTGTTTAATATGTACCTATTGTGTGGAATTCCTCTACCTACGCTAAGCACTTTGCATTTATTGATATTAAATTGCATTTGCCATCTATCCGTCCATTCATTCATTCTATCTAAGTCTGCCTGCAAGGCGATGGCATCCGATTCTGACCTAATTAATCTACCTATCTTTGTGTCATCCGCAAATTTACTAACATCACTAATAATTCCATTATACAAGGCACTGATATATATTAGAAATATATATATATATATATATATATATATATATATATATATATATATATATATATATATATATATATATATATATATATATATATATATATATATATATATATATATATATATATATATATATATATTACAGTCAAAACCCGGAATCAGTCAAAACTAGTTTTAACTAAACCCGGAATCAGTCAAAACTAGTTTTAACTAGGTATTTTCAATGTGTTGGTGAACAACTAGTATTACCTAGGCAAAACTAGTTATACCTTAATGTGTTTGATATAACTAGAAATATCAAAGTTTAACTAGTTAAATCTAGTTTTATCTGATCGTGTAAGTTAAAACTACATTCAACAACG